>NC_134830.1:157264769-157337778 GCF_004210375.1 Tachypleus tridentatus
GAAATGAACTTGCTTTGTGCTTTTCCACTCCACTTGTTGAAACCTTTTGCCTGGTTCATTTAAATAGGGGGGAATTCTGGTATGCAAACATTAACAATGTACAATCACTATGGTTCATAAATGCCCTTACAGACTTTAATTGTGATATTACACCATTGTCATAATTTAAGTTTTAATTACTTCTTCCTTGTTTAGAATCTTCTGTTTGTGGTTTACGAATTTCATTCTACTACAACAGAAGTTTCTGTAGTGATTTCTTTCAGTTGCTGACAAAAGCACACTTGCATATGGAAGTTAAAGGAAATGTGCTTTTTTTTATGGTTAAAAGTGTACTCTGGAAGAAATGCAATAATCTAAACGTTTGTTGTTTAAAGTTTTTATACTTTGAGTTGTATAAAGATTTACAATTCTCAATTTTGCTATTACAACCCATAAAATAATGCATATTCTTGATTTGTAATGAACTGAGATGATTTTAATCTATACATTAATTGAAAGCCCACATTACCCCATTATCTCACATTTAATGTTAAGTTACCAAAGCTGACTAAATCTCTGAATCAGTCTTCTGGCATGAACAGTTTATTTTGTTTTCCAAATTGAGTTTCTTTATGGTAATACAATTGAAAATATTTAATCACAGAATCTAAGCTTCAACTGTTGCTTTAAAATGAGACATAATTTCACAAATGTCTGTGTTTCAATGCCGTTTGATCGAGCTAAGTTGATATTTGTGAGACTTGAATAAAGTTTGATGTGTTTGTAAGAAAGATAATTACCCAGTGATTAAAAATGTTTATTTTTTTATCTGAAATTCTGTAATTATAGAACTCGGTGAAAGTAAAATTTTAACATTTAAATAGAAGCGTATGTAATACCTGTTGCACAAATTGTAGGCTGTGGCCATATTTTATCCTTCTTGATATTACGATGAAATTAATAATTAGAGTAGAAATTATTTTTAACTAGTCTTACTTGTGGCTGCAACATTGTTTACGTACAAAGTGAGCAAGGGCATGTTTGTTTTCATTCCGATACCTTACTCTATAAAGTATATAGGTGGTTTACCTAAGGGGTAACTTAGTTCTACTATAAAACATTTTATGTTTTGAACAGTATTTAATAAGACTTTTTCTTTCTTTAATAAGCTAAATAACATAGCTTGTAATCTATACAGTTTAACCTGACACTAATTTTTTTGGTACTTTGATCAGGTGGACTTAATCTACTCTGATCTAAACATAATTTGTTTTTTTAATAGCATCATTATATATTCTGAATTAAGTTTTAAAGTAGGAAGAGTGGATATTTTAAAACATGCATTTACCTCTAGTTCATTGTAATTGCACATTACTAAGTCACACTATGGACTATTGGTATATTGTGGGCATGCTGTGAAAAGATTTGGTATTTATGTGTGTGAAATTGTGTTATTGAAAGATCTGTAATTATGCAGTGATCTATGCTGTATTTATCAAATAAAATATTATGTACGTGTGGTCAGGTGAGCAGAAACTTAAATCACTCCACCTGAGAAAAACATAAAGTATGACAATTTATTGGATAAAAATTACACATTAAAATTTGTTATCCTTGATAACTGTGTGGAATAGTTTAGAGTTTTACCCAATAAACTATAGGGTTAAAAATAAAAGTAGTGCTACCCATCAATGGAAGAAATAATCTCCTCTGCAAAGTGTAAAATAAAAAAAAAAGTTTATTTGGTGCCTCAAGAGCTATCATTTACACACATATAAGCACCTCACATAATTACTACACATTTTTATAATCTTCATTACTGCACTACAGGATAAAGGTTTGATCATGTATTTTTGACCTTTGATCACTTCAGCTGTATAATTCTCTGTGTATAAGAAAAAGTTACCCTAACTTAAGATCAATTCTGGTGGAGGGCCGAGGAAACTACCCCTCTACTTTCTTGTCACCCACTGGTTTCAACTTTATTTTTGTACAGAAGGTGATACTTCGATACATTTGTATGCTTGTACTTAACATGTAACAATAGATCAGTATAAAAGAATCTTCAATTGATGGTGGAAGATATGAAGAAACTAGCTTTCAAATCCAACTATATTATATCATCTAGATTCCCAATTATGCTGAGAATATGCTAATTTGAACAAGCATTACCTCTGTTGTGAAGAAAACTATTGGCTCTGGAAACATTAGTTATTGTGGATGATGAGAAATCCACTTGAAATGCATCTCAGAATGGCTGGTAGAGGTATTAACTCTTTTTACTAACCAAGCAGAGAAGAACGTTTCGACCTCGGCAAGTTATTCTCTGCTGTAGCAGTAAAATTGTTAATACCTATACCAGCCATTCTGAGAGATATAATCATAGTTACTTTTGATAATAATAATAATGAACATTTATTAAAATTAAATACCATGATGAATGAAATAATTTGTTAAACTTGATTCATGGATTTAGCTAGGCCTGTTGCAGATGCAGACGTAGACCTTATGATCATTATGCAAGTTTTGGGTAAAAAATAGAGGATCAGATGATGAAAGACAATAAATAAACTTCATTTAACGTGCAGTTAAAGTTTGACACTTATTTTTCTTTAGATAAATATAAAGGAACAAGAAAACAGTTCTGGATGACATCTCTGCAAAGAAAGGTCAGCCACAAGCAAACTATATCTAACAATCCCAAACTTATTTAAATAAATTAACAATGCATTACTACTTGTAAGTTCCACAGATTTGGCCACTAGAAACATAACGAATACAGAAAAATATACAAGAAAATGCTTTTAAAAAAAAACACAAGCTTAAGTAAGTAGTACAACACATGATTAAAATATCACATTTCATAAACTCATTTCTGATGTTCAATTAGTACACAGATTATTATGATAAGGACATAAACAGAATTAATCATGAATTCTGCTGCTGCTTTGTTTATTGTTCTTGTTTTAGATGAGATTTTTATCAGCTCCACACACGAAGAGGACTGGACATGAAGTCCACAGACCTCATCTAGAAACCCAAGAAGCAAGCAGGCAAGTCCATAAAAAATACTGTAAATACATTTAATATAATATTGAATTTCAACAATAAAAACAAAACTGATATAACATTATGCTTACTCTATCAAGTACATTTAAGTTATAGATACAAATATACAAGAAAAAGGACAATATTTGGAAAACAAGATCAAGCTACACAATTTATCCATACATTTCATTAATGCTACCTACCACACACACATATAAGTTGTTCCTTTTGGTTTTTGGCTTTTATTTTTTGACACAGGGGAAATGCACTGTCACCTGCTTTACAAGCATACTCTCAAATTTCTATGTCTTTCATTGGTGAGATCTGGGATTTCTATGACCCAACAAGAGCGTTAAGCATTAGCTATCTTGAAAAAGGTTGACATCATCAAAAAAAAAATCTCAGGTGTGTTACTTTGTACCTTGGTGTAAATTTCACAGACGACACCTTGAAGAAAGGCAAAGGTGTGTGGATATTAACTAAAATGTATTAGAAATACAAACTTTTGTGTTATTTTGGGGGTGTTGGATGTAGCAGAAGATTGATATACATTATGTTGAGAAAATACAAGATTCTTTACAAAACTTCAGAAAATATATCAATTTTTTTTTATCCACAGTTTCAAGACTTTCAACACTACTTTGTAAAGAACAACTACAAGCCTGAAAAAGCAGAAACTTGTAAACAAGTAATACACAGACAGGCTACTTAAATAAAACCAAGGTGCCATGTCAGGACAGTCAGTTTACCTTCTTTGAATTTGTGCTACACTAATTAAGTACCAAGCATGTTTGCACATATAATTGACAATGTTTCAAAAAACATTACAGGATCTCTAGTAATAATTCTGGTTCATTTAATAACCTCAGTGGAAGTACTGAACAAGTGACTTAGCAAGTACTGGGTAAACATACAAATACTCCAGTTAACATAAATTATCTTTTAAGACTTTCATTATGCAATTAAAAGTGAAAATACATCTTGAAGAGAATGGAATTTCTAGTGAAAATCTACAAATAATTATTTTTTTCTAAAAACTATTACAGTAAAAGTAGAGAAAACTTTAACTGTGCAGGACTATCAACAATCACTTTTATCACTTAAATTGTCCTGGACAAAACAATGAATTTTTATAAGGCTATCAAAAAACAGTATACACAGAAAGAAGTTAAAATTATTTTTAGAGCAAGCTTTCAATTAAATAAATACAAAATGATAAATTTCCATAACCAGTATACACTAAACTAAAAAAGTTACAAACTAATAAGCTTCTAGTAAAGTTACCCATTATCATCAAATCTGTATTATACTAAATAATTAAGTTTTCCATTGATAACAACAAAGAGTATATTAAACCAAAGAGCCTTCTCTAGCGAACTATACTTCACCTACTAAAGTAACAGTTTTGAATGCTTGTCCAAAATTATGTCTGAATATAACACCAAAGTAACTTAATATTAGTCATTTGTGCAAGCTTTTTGAGTCTGTGTAAGGATATTCAGGAAGATACAGAAAACATAACAAATCATAATAGAGTTGAGGAGAAGGGCACCAAGTAGTCCTTGTTTCCATTAAGGACAATACATTTCACCCATCACAGAAATAATCAGATATTCCATGTCAACAGCCACCATTATGAGTAATAAATTTCACCCATCATGAGGACAACTAGATCCCACACATCAACATACTCTATTACTGTATGCATTTGGTGTAAGATACAGGTGTACATAATAGATCTAATTGTTTATAGCTGCTTTAAGGTCATCACTTACCTGGAACTGCCACCAATGAAAACTGAGTGCTAAACAAACAGAAGTCTTATGATGCTGTCCACCAAACTTCTGAACTACAGTCCTTAAATAATAACTACTGTGGGACCTGGTATTATCATGTTCCAGACTACTTTGCTGAATAGCATAGATGCCCCTTGTATGATTGATTATGTCCACAATTTAATCTTTCTTTTTTTTTGTATCAGATAAAATATTTGCATTACAAATTTCCTGAGGTGAATCTAATCTAATTAAGACACTTAAGCATATTAAATCATTATTGTATTGGGAATATACTGCAATCACTGTAACAGGACTAATATATGCATTATTGTGTTGCCATAAAACCATACACTGGTCTCAGGTACAAGTGTTTGTGCTTTAGGTACATATACAAGTAATTTTATTTTGGCAAATTTATTGAAATTATTACCCTGATAACGTTTTTGTTTGTTTGTTCTTTACCTCTAGTAATTAATTAAATTAATTACTGGGCAACTATACATACTCAAACAAATAAGTATCCATTCCTCTTGGCTAGGTCATACAGCCAAGTATATGGACACGTGCAGTTATCAGTACAGAAAAGAAGAGGATGGTAATGATAAACAACCAAGACTAGCTGGGTAAAACTTTAGCCCATACCTATATCTATATATATACCATGGATAAGACTTAGCTACAACGTTAAAGTCACAAATCAGGTAACCAGTTGTGTAGTTTAAATGGGTTGGCAGTGCCTCTAACATGTGTCAGATAAGCTTTAATAGTAAAACATTCAACTTTTTTTTTTGATGAATCGGAATCTAAACTAATGATAACACACAAGGACAGATAGTTGAATCATGAGTTTGTACCACTATGATCCTACCTACCAGCAAACTGGTAACTTCGCATGAATATCAACACCGAGATAATCAGAGATCACTTACAGATTTGGAAGTGATCCACAAAGTTTGGGAACTAAAAACATAAGTATATAACTAAACTTTATTAAAAGTAACAGGTTCTTTAACATACAACATCTTTGTCTAAACTTAAAAGGATTGGATGTAAGGCTGAGGAAAGTTATTTATGCGAGGCATTATGGGATACGTTTTGTGATGCTTCCCATCAAATAAGTGAATGGTTTCTGGAACAAAGATGCTTTCTGTAGACAGTCATTGGGTGTTGGAGAATGGAAAGCACTGAAAAAAAATCTTACACTATTCAATTACTTTAGAAGGCTCGTAAGTGTGGTTACATTGTTAAGAAGACTGCTTTGCCATATTATCCACATGGCAATATTTTAGAAGGAAGGGCATACAAAAGGAACTTTTCCATTAAATACACACTATTACATGCAACTCAACTGTAACTCTTTGGGAGCCACTTCAAATATATAAGGTAGCTAAACTTATACGAGTTTCACTAAAGTTCATGTTTTTCTCAGATAAATAAAAGATCTTTATGGGTATTCCTGCCCAATCTTAATTTCACCAGGAACTGGACCCTAGACATTTATTATTATTTTGTTTAATAAGCTTAACATTTTCTCCTGCTACTTTGCAAAACTTTCCTTATAGTTTTCACACATCCTAAAATACTCAATTCTTCACTTAAGAAGAAAGGTTTTGAGGTTAACCTTTTTGGTTTTGAAACAAATAACTAGTTTATGTGTCTAACGATCTGAAAACAGTTTGCATACTTGCTGTTTTAAAGTTCCAAAAATACTAGGATGTTCTTGCTTTTAATAGCAGTTTAACAAACTAACAGATTTGGTTTTAACCTCAATGTTTTGTCTGGTTCATATCAAGAATATACTACACACTTGAAACACCAAACTAACTGCTACTTGTTGTAAAAGAAACCACAGAAGTAATAAAAACAATTTACCTAAAACTACAGGAATTTAATACTAAATTTTAGCCTCAATAAAAAAAACAGGAATTTTAAAAACAAGATTCATAAGAAAAAATTAGAACAGATTCTTTTGGTCCAGCAGTAAACAATACAGCAGGTATTTGAAACAAATTCTTAGCTTCTTTAACATAATTAACTAATGTAATGTGGATTAAAGAGACGTAACCTGTTAGAAGTAGAAGAAAAAGCAATCAACAAACAATACAGATTATGTATTTACATGCCAGCAGGTACCAAATGTAATCTGATTCTGAAGAAAATAATTTATGCTTTTGATTCGGTGGCTGGATCATGCATGATGGTTCTCTCTTTGTAGTATATTTCTTCTGTCTCTTTGTCACACAACAAAAGGATAATAGCACCAAACAGGAATATGGCTGCTCCCCACCCTACTCCATACGCCCAACCAAACTCCCAAATCTGCCTATTGCTGTCCTCAATTTCCGACGCAAAACAAGCTGGGTAAACGACCAAAGTGATAAGGATGCATAATACTGGAAAAAAAATAAAGTGAGTTAACAAATTGAAAAAGGTTTTATTAGACTTTCTCACATAAAATCATGAACTTTAAATTATGTTATTTTCATAAATATTAGTTCCGTCTGGCTAGAACAAAAATTAAATGATTTCTAATTAATTAGCTGTGAACACTGCAATAATTCAAATCAGTTCAAACATTACATCCCTCTGTCCACAAAAAACAACAATAAATTAAAAATGTTTTATTAAATTTTTACACAATTGATTTCTATAAACCATTTACAAACTTGACATATACAATCTTCTGTAATATTCTAAATGCAAGATATTCTGCAGGCTTCCAACTAGCAACCAGATCAATATTCAACATGGTAGAATTATTATTTTTACACAATTTCCAGTGTAAACAATGCTCTTCAAGGACCACATGTTCATGTAATTATTTTTTGTCACATATGTTAGACTATTTTCATTAAAGCTAGCGATAAAATATTATTTAGTATGAGCTGGGTCAGAGATCATGGTAAAAAGATAACCTGTGTATGTGTGGCATCGACTGTGTCAGTGCTGATGATGAAAAAAGTAGTTTTTCAGATAATCATACACAACTACTTGAAGGCTATCTGCACTTCCCAACTTTGAACTGAAACACTAGAGAGAAGGTAGCTAATCCTATAGCACCCACAGTCCACTCTTAAAAGAACAAATAATGGAGTTTGACCATCACCTTTGTCAATGCACCATATATGACCCTATAACAGAAAAGGTTGTATGTGCAAATATGATCCAGCTAGATTAAAAAAGTGGTAGTGAAAACATCAGATACTGATCAGATCAACTGAAACAAGTAGATATTTGAAGCCATATTAATTACTATAAATACAATAATTTTATAAATATCTTAGAAAATTACAAGGTACATTTTTACACTTAAAAAAAATATTTCCAGTATTATTTAATAAAAACTTGTTTACCATTTTAAGAAACACCTGTAATCAGATAGTTACCATAACCTCAAGCTAAAGAAAATGGGCTAATCTTGTTCATGGCTTCATAAACTAATATATTTAACATACTACATAAGCATAAGAAAAAAGAAATTAATGGGAGTCTAACAAAACAGCAGTGCAAAATGTGTATAATCATTAATTTCTCAGATAGTTCATCTCTGGCATTTGTAATTTGAGCTAGCATGTCTAATAATTATTGATTTATAAAGATGCCCTTGCTAAAAAATAAAAGAATTAAAAATGATTTTGTTCAGTACAGAAGGCATGTCAAGAAAATATATAGAAATTTAAACTAAAAAATAAAAAAATTAAAAATGATTTTGTTCAGTACAGAAGGCATGTCAAGAAAAGATATAGAAATTTAAACTAAAAATAAAAAGAATTAAAATGATTTTGTTCAGTACAGAAGGCATGTCAAGAAAATATATAAAAAATTTAAACTAAAAATAAAAAGAATTAAAATGATTTTGTTCAGTACAGAAGGCATGTCAAGAAAATATATAGAAATTTAAACTAAAAAATAAAAGAATTAAAAATGATTTTGTTCAGTACAGAAGGCATGTCAAGAAAAGATATAGAAATTTAAACTAAAAAATAAAAGAATTAAAAATGATTTTGTTCAGTACAGAAGGCATGTCAAGAAAATATATAAAAATTTAAACTAAAAAATAAAAGAATTAAAAATGATTTTGTTCAGTACAGAAGGCATGTCAAGAAAAGATATAGAAATTTAAACTAAAAAATAAAAGAATTAAAAATGATTTTGTTCAGTACAGAAGGCATGTCAAGAAAATATATAAAAATTTAAACTAAAAAATAAATGAATTAAAAATGATTTTGTTCAGTACAGAAGGCATGTCAAGAAAAGATATAGAAATTTAAACTAAAAAATAAAAGAATTAAAAATGATTTTGTTCGGTACAGAAGACATGTCAAGAAAATATATAAAAATTTAAACTAAAAAATAAAAGAATTAAAAATGATTTTGTTCAGTACAGAAGGCATGTCAAGAAAATATATAGAAATTAAAAAAAACAGTGACAATATTTACTCACGGGCACACACCATGACATACAGGGCAAATCGATACAGTTTGTATTTGCGGGTAGGATCTTTGTTACAAAGTCCCAAGCCAGTCATCACTGTAGCTCCAATGTCACACAGTAAAGTAATAACACAAAGTGTAGCAGAAGCTTTGATGTAAGCTGTATAGAAGAAGAAAAAATTAAACACGTGACAACAACATATATTATAAACATTGTAGCAAAAACTAACACAAAATAATACCCTACAGGGAGGTCCAAAATTATATTTTCTATTTTAAAATTTATTGGTTGACTAACTATGGAAATACAACGACCCACTTTGCAACATCTAGTAGCCCAACTTAAACAGTTCTTACTGACATATTAATAGACTTCTACATCTACTAATAATGGTTTACAGCACATCTAACTGATATTTGGTTTTAGTCAACATTTGCTGCAACAGGTCTATAGTCGCAGTGACGATGGCATCCATAACGGTCTTCAACTCTGTGATGTTTGCTATAAATGTGCGATATATAATATCCCATGCTTCTTTCCTGTATGGACATGAATAATTACATTGCAACACAGTCACTGATATGGACATGAATAATTACATTGCAACACAGTCACTGATATGGACATGAATAATTACATTGCAACACAGTCACTGATATGGACATGAATAATTACATTGCAACACAGTCACTGACTTGAAAGATAAGAGTTTAGACCACCATGTATTCATTAAATACTAAACTGTCAAAGCTTGTAAGTTAGTTTATGAACCTTAAATCAAAACCTTAAGAAACATCATTATAACTCTGCCAAATATATTTAAAAGGTCTAATATTATGAGCAAATTGTCTTCCTAACCGTGTTTCTCTTACTTTTATCAGCTTGCACAAGTCTCTGCTGCAGTTTTTCTTAACTGCTAGTTCCACAAAATGTGGAAAAGACTTCACACATAAATAAATTCATACACATAAAATGTGAAGTAACATAGGATGGTTTATACTAGTAATAAGTAATCTAACAACACATTCAGAGTTAAAATAATGGAAGAACTTGAAACATGAAAAATTAAAGTTTTTAAAACATATTACTTGTTTTATCCACAAAGAAAAATAAGCAGGGTGACATTCGATTTCAAACATAAAGCCATGTGTACTGACTATTCTTCAAACATAAAGCCATGTGTACTGACTATTCTTCAAACATAAAGCCATGTGTACTGACGATTCTTCAAACATAAAGCCATGTGTACTGACTATTCTTCAAACATAAAGCCATGTGTACTGACGATTCTTCAAACATAAAGACTATTCTTCAAACATAAAGCCATGTGTACTGACTATTCTTCAAACATAAAGCCATGTGTACTGACGATTCTTCAAACATAAAGCCATGTGTGATTCTTCAAACATAAAGCCATGTGTACTGACTATTCTTCAAACATAAAGCCATGTGTACTGACTATTCTTCAAACATAAAGCCATGTGTATGACTGCCATGTGTACTGACGACTGACTGATTCTTCAAACATAAAGCCATGTTCTTCAAACTGACTATTCTTCAAACATAAAGCCATGTTCTTCAACATAAAGCCATGACTGATTCTTCAAACATAAAGCCATGTGTACTGACGATTCTTCAAACATAAAGCCATGTGTACTGACGATTCTTCAAACATAAAGCCATGTGTACTGACTATTCTTCAAACATAAAGCCATGTGTACTGACGATTCTTCAAACATAAAGCCATGTGTACTGACGATTCTTCAAACATAAAGCCATGTGTACTGACGATTCTTCAAACATAAAGCCATGTACTGACTATTCTTCAAACATAAAGCCATGTGTAAACTGACTATTCTTCAAACATAAAGCCATGTGTACTGACTATTCTTCAAACATAAAGCCATGTGTACTGACGATTCTTCAAACATAAAGCCATGTGTACTGACTATTCTTCAAACATAAAGCCATGTGTACTGACTATTCTTCAAACATAAAGCCATGTGTATTCTTCAAACATAATTCTTCAAACATAAAGCCATGTGTACTGACTATTCTTCAAACATAAAGCCATGTGTACTGACTATTCTTCAAACATAAATGTGTACTGCCATGTGTACTGACGATAAACATAAAGATGTGTGTACTGACGATTCTTCAAACATAAAGCCATGTGTACTGACGATTCTTCAAACATAAAGCCATGTGTACTGACGATTCTTCAAACATAAAGCCATGTACTGACGATTCTTCAAACATAAAGCCACGATTCTTCAAACATAAAGCCATGTGTACTGACGATTCTTCAAACATAAAGCCATGTGTACTGACGATTCTTCAAACATAAAGCCATGTGTACTGACGATTCTTCAAACATAAAGCCATGTGTACTGACTATTCTTCAAACATAAAGCCATGTGTAACGACTGACTGACGATTCTTCAAACATAAAGATTCTTCAAACATAAAGCCATGTGTACTGACTATTCTTCAAACATAAAGCCATGTGTACTGACGATTCTTCAAACATAAAGCCATGTGTACTGACTATTCTTCAAACATAAAGCCATGTGTACTGACGATTCTTCAAACATAAAGCCATGTGTACTGACTATTCTTCAAACATAAAGCCATGTGTACTGACTATTCTTCAAACATAAAGCCATGTGTACTGACTATTCTTCAAACATAAAGCCATGTGTACTGACGATTCTTCAAACATAAAGCCATGTGTACTGACGATTCTTCAAACATAAAGCCATGTGTACTGACGATTCTTCAAACATAAAGCCATGTGTACTGACGATTCTTCAAACATAAAGCCATGTGTACTGACGATTCTTCAAACATAAAGCCATGTGTACTGACGATTCTTCAAACATAAAGCCATGTGTACTGACGATTCTTCAAACATAAAGCCATGTGTACTGACGATTCTTCAAACATAAAGCCATGTGTACTGACGATTCTTCAAACATAAAGCCATGTGTACTGACGATTCTTCAAACATAAAGCCATGTGTACTGACGATTCTTCAAACATAAAGCCATGTGTACTGACGATTCTTCAAACATAAAGCCATGTGTACTGACGATTCTTCAAACATAAAGCCATGTCTGACGATTCTTCAAACATAAAGCCATGTGTGACTGACGATTCTTCAAACATAAAGCCATGTGTACTGACGATTCTTCAAACATAAAGCCATGTGTACTGACTATTCTTCAAACATAAAGCCATGTGTACTGACGATTCTTCAAACATAAAGCCATGTGTACTGACGATTCTTCAAACATAAAGCCATGTGTACTGACGATTCTTCAAACATAAAGCCATGTGTACTGACGATTCTTCAAACATAAAGCCATGTGTACTGACGATTCTTCAAACATAAAGCCATGTGTACTGACTATTCTTCAAACATAAAGCCATGTGTACTGACGATTCTTCAAACATAAAGCCATGTGTACTGACGATTCTTCAAACATAAAGCCATTCTGACGATCAAACATAAAGCCATGTGTACTGACCTTCAAACATAAAGCCATGTGTACTGACGATTCTTCAAACATAAAGCCATGTGTACTGACGATTCTTCAAACATAAAGCCATGTGTACTGACGATTCTTCAAACATAAAGTGTACCTGATTCTTCAAACATAAAGCCATGTGACTTGACTTTCTTCAAACATAAAGCCATGTGTACTGACGATTCTTCAAACATAAATGCCTGATTCTTCAAACATAAAGTGTACTGTACTGACTATTCTTCAAACATAAAGCCATGTGTACTGACTATTCTTCAAACATAAAGCCATGTGTACTGACTGACTATTCTTCAAACATAAAGCCATGTGTACTGACTGACGATTCTTCAAACATAAAGCCATGTGTACTGACTTCTTCATTCTTTCAAACATAAAGCCATGTGTACTGACGATTCTTCACTGACTATTCTTCAAACATAAAGCCATGTGTACTGACTATTCTTCAAACTTCAAACATAAAGCCATGTGTACTGACTATTCTTCAAACATAAAGCCATGTGTACTGACTATTCTTCAAACATAAAGCCATGTGTACTGACTATTCTTCAAACATAAAGCCATGTGTACTGACTATTCTTCAAACATAAAGCCATGTGTACTGACTATTCTTCAAACATAAAGCCATGTGTACTGACGATTCTTCAAACATAAAGCCATGTGTACTGACTATTCTTCAAACATAAAGCCATGTGTACTGACTATTCTTCAAACATAAAGCCATGTGTACTGACTATTCTTCAAACATAAAGCCATGTGTACTGACTATTCTTCAAACATAAAGCCATGTGTACTGACTGACTACTGATTCTTCAAACATAAAGCCATGTGTACTGACTATTCTTCAAACATAAAGCCATGTGTACTGACGATTCTTTCTTCAAACATAAAGCCATGTGACTATTCTTCAAACATAAAAAGCCATGACCTTCAAACATAAAGCCATGTGTACTGACGATTCTTCAAACATAAAGCCATGTGTACTGACGATTCTTCAAACATAAAGCCATGTGTACTGCCATTCAAACATAAAGCCATGTGTACGACGATTCTTCAAACATAAAGCCATGTGTACTGACGATTCTTCAAACATAAAGCCATGTGTACTGACGATTCTTCAAACATAAAGCCATGTGTACTGACGATTCTTCAAACATAAAGCCATGTGTACTGACGATTCTTCAAACATAAAGCCATGTGTACTGACGATTCTTCAAACATAAAGCCATGTGTACTGACTATTCTTCAAACATAAAGCCATGTGTACTGACTATTCTTCAAACATAAAATAGTGTGTACTGACTATTCTTCAAACATAAAGCCATGTGTACTGACTATTCTTCAAACATAAAGCCATGTGTACTGACTTCTTCAAACATAAAGCCATGACTGACTATTCTTCTTCAAACATAAAGCCATGTGTACTGACTATTCTTCAAACATAAAGCCATGTGTACTGACTATTCTTCAAACATAAAGCCATGTGTACTGACTATTCTTCAAACATAAAGCCATGTGTACTGACTATTCTTCAAACATAAAGCCATGTGTACTGACTATGTGTACTTTCTTCAAACATAAAGCCATGTGTACTGACTATTCTTCAAACATAAAGCCATGTGTACTGACTATTCTTCAAACATAAAGCCATGTGTACTGACTATTCTTCAAACATAAAGCCATGTGTACTGACGATTCTTCAAACATAAAGCCATGTACTGACTATTCTTCAAACATAAAGCCATGTGTACTGACGATTCTTCAAACATAAAGCCATGTGACGATTCTTCAAACATAAAGCCATGACTGACGATTCTTCAAACATAAAGCCATGTGTACTGACTGACTTTCTTCAAACATAAAGCCATGTGTATTCTTCAAACATAAAGCCATGTGTACTGACTATTCTTCAAACATAAAGCCATGTGTACTGACTATTCTTCAAACATAAAGCCATGTGTACTGACTATTCTTCAAACATAAAGCCATGTGTACTGACTATTCTTCAAACATAAAGCCATGTGTACTGACTATTCTTCAAACATAAAGCCATGTGTACTGACGATTCTTCAAACATAAAGCCATGTGTACTTCAAACATAAAGACTGATTCTTCAAACATAAAGCCATGTGTACTGACTATTCTTCAAACATAAAGCCATGTGTACTGACTATTCTTCAAACATAAAGCCATGTGTACTGACTATTCTTCAAACATAAAGCCATGTGTACTGACTATTCTTCAAACATAAAGCCATGTAAAGCCATGTACTGACGATTCTTCAAACATAAAGCCATGCCATGTGTACTGACTGATTCTTCAAACATAAAGCCATGTGTACTGACTATTCTTCAAACATAAAGCCATGTGTACTGACTATTCTTCAAACATAAAGCCATGTGTACTGACTATTCTTCAAACATAAAGCCATGTGTACTGACTATTCTTCAAACATAAAGCCATGCCATGTGTACTGACTCTTCTTCAAACATAAAGCCATGTGTACTGACTATTCTTCAAACATAAAGCCATGTGTACTGACTATTCTTCAAACATAAAGCCATGTGTACTGACTTCTTCAAACATAAAGCCATGTGTACTGACGATTCTTCAAACATAAAGCCATGTACTATTCTTCAAACATAAAATGTGTACCATGTGTGTACTGACTATTCTTCAAACATAAAGCCATGTGTACTGACGACTATTCTTCAAACATAAAGCCATGTGTACTGACTATTCTTCAAACATAAAGCCATGTGTACTGACTATTCTTCAAACATAAAGCCATGTGTGTGTACTGACTATTCTGACTATTCTTCAAACATAAAGCCATGTGTACTGACTATTCTTCAAACATAAAGCCATGTGTACTGACTATTCTTCAAACATAAAGCCATGTGTACTGACTATTCTTCAAACATAAAGCCATGTGTTCTTCACATAAAGCCATGTGTATGACTATTCTTCAAACATAAAGCCATGTGTACTGACTATTCTTCAAACATAAAGCCATGTGTACTGACTTTCTTCAAACATAAAGCCATGTGTACTGACTATTCTTCAAACATAAAGCCATGTGTACTGACTATTCTTCAAACATAAAGCCATGTGTACTGACTATTCTTCAAACATAAAGCCATGTGTACTGACTATTCTTCAAACATAAAGCCATGTGTACTGACTATTCTTCAAACATAAAGCCATGTGTACTTCTTCAAACATAAAGCCATGTGTATTCTGACATAAAGCCATGACTGTACTGATTCTTCAAACATAAAGCCATGTGTACTGACTATTCTTCAAACATAAAGCCATGTGTACTGACTATTCTTCAAACATAAAGCCATGTGTACTATTCTTCAAACATAAAGCCATGTGTACTGACTATTCTTCAAACATAAAGCCATGTGTACTGACTATTCTTCAAACATAAAGCCATGTGTACTGACTATTCTTCAAACATAAAGCCATGTGTGTACTGACTATTCTTCAAACATAAAGCCATGTGTACTGACTATTCTTCAAACATAAAGCCATGTGTACTGACTATTCTTCAAACATAAAGCCATGTGTACTGACTATTCTTCAAACATAAAGCCATGTGTACTGACTATTCTTCAAACATAAAGCCATGTGTACTGATTTCTTCAAACATAAAGCCATGTGTACTGACTATTCTTCAAACATAAACCCATGTGTACTGACTATTCTTCAAACATAAACCCATGTGTACTGACGATTCTTCAAACATAAAGCCATGTGTACTGACTATTCTTCAAACATAAAGCCATGTGTACTGACTATTCTTCAAACATAAAGCCATGTGTACTGACTATTCTTCAAACATAAAGCCATGTGTACTGACGATTCTTCTTCAGAATGGTCTATAGACTTTGACCTCGTAAACATATAAAAATTTAAAAAACAAACATATTGGTAAAAATGTTTCAGAGAAATCAGTAATATCTGTCCATGTTACTCATTAAATGCAAGCATAATAAAGGAACAATATAATTCACTCATTCTTTCACAGGATTCATTTATTAACAAGAATCCTAGTTAATACCATACGTCTCTTAAACTGTCACTTTATCATCGAAGACTCTTAATTATCTCTAGCTCTCTTTCCCAAGAGTATAATACTTCCATTGAAGCACATTAGCCTTAATGTGGGTAAAACTGCTTTTGCTATATTAGCATATTAAGAAATTAAACAGATCATCCCTCAACAGCTGAAAATTTTTATTTCCTAAATGGCACTAATTAGAGTTGAATTTTCTTTATCTACTTATTCATGACGACAAAAATATTTGGAGAAAAGCAAACTGAAGGTTCTACTTGTTCCACAGTTTCATTAGTAAGCCTCATTTATTTCTTTATTCTGTTCAAAAAATGTGTTATTTAGATAGAGAAATTAGAATATTTATTTCACAGCATCACCAACTACAAACAACTAAAAAAATTTATACTTTCAAAAATTCTTATTTTTGGCTCAATTATCCAAACACAAATTATTAATTTTCTTATCATTTAACAAACAAAAATCTTCACAAGAAAAACTGGAGCAATTAGTGATTGAAAGTGTTCAATCCATAAAGTTCTTAATAAATAATAACAGCTTAATTTATTACAACATTAACACGTTTTTCTGGTATATCACTTTAAAATATGTTATAAAAATTGTTTGTCACATGCATGGAAGTTAAATTTAATAATATCTACAAGGTATATGATGGAGGGAATGCTATATTATAGAAATTATTTGAACAAACTTAACTGAAGAGTTGTAATGTGATACGTTAAAGTTTAAAGTTATTTGGTGTGTAAGTCGAGAAACTTCTTATTTTTATTTAATATCATTTTACAGTTAAATCATTACCACACATATTTATAATATATGCTTTACGTTGCAAAAGTCATTTAATGATATCGATGGACAGTTTGACTTGTACACAAGAAATAAACATTTTTACCATAAATTATCAAAATTTAAAGAGCTAGGCCTAATCTATTATTCTAATGGCATTAGGTGTTGACTAGTTACTGACTGCAGTTGTTTTAATGCAAAGATACATAATGGGCTCTCGGCACTCTTTTCACTGTGGTAATCGAATCCCAGGTTTCAGCCTTGTAAAACTGTAAACTTACCACTGACTCATTTGAAAGACTGTCTGCAAAAGTAACCTGCTACTAGTGGTTGGGGGAGTTGGAACACAGTTCATAGAAGTTTCTATTTTTTTCATAGCTTGTTTGTTTGGAATTAATCACAAATCTACACAATGGGCTATCTGTGTTCTGCTCGCCACGAGTAATAAAACCTGGTTTCTAGCTGTGTGTGTCTGTAAACATACTGCTGTGCAATTGGGAAGGATTTTTCAAACTACTGGATGGGAAATTAAACCCCAATAGATTCTTAAGGTGATTTATATATGAAAATCACAAATTGATGGCTGATCATGAAAAACTGTATGACAACTAGATAAATTGAGTGGTATAATAAGGATATTAACAGTATTATCTACAGGGTAAGCTATTTCCCTCAATTAGAAATAGATAACATTTTCCTCACCTGAAAACATACTTCAGATAGTCACTCAACTTTCTGTGTAACAAAGAACCTTGCACCACTGCCCTGAAGATGTCAGCACATGCTACAAGCCTTGAATGAAGGTTCTACCTCTACACATATTAATGTGCATTGTGTCAGCCTATCATGTAATCCTCTTAAGATTGTAGCTCTCTACCAGTAGGAGGGAGATGCGTTTTCAGAAAGGTTTGTTCTTGATGACGAAAAACAACTATAGAACAAGCATGAAAGAAGGGTGGGAGGCAAGTAATACAGGGAAATATTAACTTCAGAAATGTTTACTGTCTCCAGTCACCACTGATGCAGTTGGAGTGTCAGAAGCATGTACTTGGAAATTCTCCATTAAAAATATCCACAAAATAAGTTTTGTTTTTGATGTAAAAGGTAAAGTTGACAGAAAAAAACACTTAAGTACAGATAAGATATATGAGACAATGAAGTGTTAACTGCAGTGCAAAAATTTCACATTTATGAAGATAAAGAAATAAATTTGGATGTGTCTGAAGACAGGCCATGCCAATGAAAGAACAAGCCTTTGATTACATGCTGGCACTCCTGGAAGGTGTGTTGCCCTTCTATTGGTGGAGAGTTAGAGTCTAACTGGTTGGTGCAATACACATCAGCATGTGCAGTGGTGGAGACTTTGTTTGAGGCTCGTGCCATATGCAAAAATCTTCATGGATGTTTGTTTTCTTTTAATTCTGCACAAAGCTACATGAAGACTATCTGCACTAGCTGCCCCTAATTTAGCAGTGTAAGACTAGAGGGAAGGCAGCTAGTCATCACCACTTACCGCCAACTCTCGGGCTACTCTTTTACCAACAAATAGTGGGATTGACTGTCACTTTATAATGCCCCCACGGCTGAAAGGGTGAGCACGTTTGGTACAACAGGGATTAAACCCGTGACCCTCACATTATGAGTAGAATGCCTTAACCCACCTGGTCATGCTGGGCATCTTCATGAAAATGGTGCAAGGAAACAGATGTTTGTTATGTAGAGATAAATATTCCTGAAAACTTTATTTTTCCTTCTTCAACCTGTTGGATGGAGTTTTAAAACCCAAGATGTGGGATGTTCCATCTGTTCTTAAAATCATCATAAAATTACCTATTCCACTCTTAAGTACTTCAATATTTGCATTTTCCAAAACAATCAGTTAAAAACACACAATCATTTATACAAAAGCAAAGTACAGTAATGAAGCTATTATTTAAATACATATGAAATCTCAGACTTAATGTAAATATTTTTATTATGCAAAAAAATAAATAAAAAAAAACAACAAACAAAACTCAAGTTGTATTTGCACTCATGGTCAAGCCACCACAGCTATCTGTCATTGTCCCTAACTTTGAACTACTGACCAAAGAAAAACTACCTGGTTAGCACCATCATGCAACATGAGGAATTGTCACTTCTATTATGTACCCACAACGTAAATTAGAGATCTGGATCTCAGTTGGCAGTTCTAAAATTCAAAGTTCTACCACAAACAGAATGATTACAAAACTTTACCAAGCAGCTAAAGTAGTGGAAAAACTCTATATACTGTAGTATTTTGATAAAATTATAAAACTTAAACTGCTGGGAATGGAAGCCTCATTTTCCTAAGCTAAAAATATACAAGATGCTCTCAAGTATTAATACAGTCACAAATGTTATAAAATTTATCCAAAATAACCAGCTAAAACAAACAGAGTTTTAAAGGTAAGGCACCAGAAATTGATACTATCAATTTGCAAGTTTGTTTCATCTTTGAAAAGCATACATATAATGCAATACTTTAAAACTTTGAGTCAAATACAATACTAGGAAACTTAATTTTATGAATATTCTCATACTAGTCTTTATTATGCTAAATAACAACAGCAGAAAGCATCAGTTGTACACCACATCTCGTAAGCACAAGCTTATATTTAAATAACAGAATGACACACACTCCTTCACCATAATGGTTTTCTACATGCAGCATTTCTCATGTTTGATTATCTTTTCATGTTGATGACCAATAGGCAGTAAATAAATAACAGAAAACATAATGGATATTTCACTTTATTTCATAACTATAATTAGAAAAAAAAAAAATGTAATATGTTACTTTATAATTTCGGTTATTCAATTCTAAGTATAACCAGGAAAGTTTCCTACAGAGTCAAAACCTAACATTACGGTTAGCAGCTAGTGTGTTAACTTAGCTGATATTACACTCTGTTCAGGGTAGGTTCGTTTTTAAAGAAAAGTTAGGAGACAGGAAGAGAAAAGTTGGTAAGTAGTTGTGCTATTAACAATACTTCCATGATATTAAGTTAGGGCTTTATACTTCCATGATATTAAGTTATGGCTTTATACTTCCATGATATTAAGTTAGGGCTTTATACTTCTATAATATTAAGTCAGGTCTTTAGAAAAAAAGACACTGATTATCAGATTTTGTAGAACCTTACTGTGTTTTGGTATTTAAATAAACAAGTAACAAGAAATTATTACATGGACCAATCAGATAACTGGAACTTTGAAACTAATGTAGCTTTCTTAGGAAACGGATTTTTTAAATTGATTTAAAAGCGACGGAGAAAACTGCTCACCAACAGGACGGGCAGGGTAGCAGCCTGATCTGGCATTCAGGTCAAAAGGCAGTGGCAGTGGTGCATTTTCTTCAACACAGTGCTCCCAAAGACCTTGTCTGAACTTCTCTGCCGTTAACCAGTTCGAAGAAGCCAAACACAGGATCATCAGAAGGATGACAATTAGACCACAAATAAAAGCTATCACCTGAAACGCCAATAAACATATCATAAGTAAGATGCATAAAAACAATTACACGTAATTTGAATAGGTACCCTAATGCTGTACCTCGATGAAGAATATTAAAAGAAAAATTATTGTTACAATAATATCACATAATGGATCACATGAACAAAAAAAGTATACCCTAATGCTGTACCTCGATGAAGAATATTAAAAGGTAAAAATTATTGTTACGTAATCAATAATATCACATAATGGATCACATGAACAAAAAAAGTGTACCCTAACAAAACAAAGCTGTCTTGGGGAAAGTAAACCATAGAATACTACTTAAAACTGTTACTACAATGTTAATAACCCACTATAAAACTATTGTGACAGTGAACACCTGCATGGCTGACTTCACTACTTTGCAAGACACACAAACTTTAAATCTGCCAAACAGGAATCACCTTGGTGGGTAAATGTATTAAGTCACACGATGTAAGGTTTTACTGACCTTAACACCAGTGAAACCTTGACACATAAACCATACCTTCACATATTATAATGCTGCTTCATTAACAATTAATGGTAATCTGTTTGTTTATCAAATCTTCCTACTTTATAAGTTATACAATGATTCTACAGAAGGAAACGATGCGACCAATAGGAATAGAAATCATGGACACACAACTCCTTATTCGATCCTGTACAATGATGGATTATGCAATCTCGTTCTTGTAATTAGTGGGCTATAAAATGAAATTTACAGGTACATAATGAAATATAACTTAAACAGTGTTTGTACATCAGCAGATCCTATACACAGGCTCTATATACCAACATCCTGTTGTACCTGGCCTGCTGTTACCTGTTTGTATGAACTGTAGATCCTATACACAAGTTCTATATACTGACATCCTGTTGTTACCTGTTTGTATGAACTGTAGATCCTATACACATGCTCTTTACTGACATCCTGTTGTTACCTGTTTGTATGAATTGTAGATCTTATACACATGCTCTATACTGACATCCTGTTGTTACCTGTTTGTATGAACTGTAGATCCTATACACATGCTCTACACTGACATCCTGTTGTTACCTGTTTGTATGAACTGTAGATCTTATACACATGCTCTATACTGACATACTGTTGTTACCCTGTTGTTACCTGTTTGTATGAATTGTAGATCCTATACACATGCTCTTTACTGACATCCTGTTGTTACCTGTTTGTATGAATTGTGTGGTTCACAAATAAATGGATGCTTGTTCTTATTCAGCTGAAGTTCTACAACTATTAAAAATAACATTAGCACAAGAATTGGAAAACAAACAAACATTTTAACATGACCCTAGTAGTTTTGTGTTACCATTTTCTTAACAAGCAAGTAGTTAAAAATAATGACATGGGTTATGTGTATTAACTGCTTTATTTCTCTAAGTGTATGAAACAAATGGAACAGTGTGTTAAAAGGAATTCAGTATGAAAAGATTTGGCTAGGTTTTGAATTCAAATATGCACAAACAGGAACTAATCATCATCACACTGTAAGTATTCTAATCATTAGTACTTTCCAGACCTTGAATGGTCCCTAAAGCAACCATGATGGCTCTCCACTTTGTTCCGTCTTCTGCCCAATCTTTAACTTTTATTTTGTCCAGATCTTTATTACTTAAATCACTTTCTACTGTTCTATGCCTGGTATCTTCAATTTTCCTTTGTGTTTTCTTCTAACTGGCTTTCAACTTGTTATTTGTCTTAAGAGTTTCTTCTTCCATTCTTTAAGATATGCCCAAAGTACCTCCATCTACACAGTGTGACCTATAATTGTCTTCTTTCTCCCTGTGTCTCTTCATTTACGTGATCAAACCATCTGCTCTTCAAGATCTTTCTCTATTACTCTCAAAACTTCTCCATCTAAGTTAGGTTTCCTTTAATCTTTACTAAGTCTCACGACTGTACATAAACAGAACATGAACTAGAGAAAACACATCTGCCATTAATAAAAGTTAAAAAACTTGTAATGGATATAATTTTCCAACATTGAGAGGGGAAAAAAATATATTTTCTCTATTTGTAACAAAGATCTGTGGAAAAAAATTTGTTTGTTTGTTACAAAGTGCAAAATTAAAGAATGACCTATCTGTGCCAAACCCACCACAGGTACTGAAACCCAGTTATTGGCAGTATATGCCTTTAGAATTACTGTGAAACGTTGAGTGTCCAATTAAAGCAAAAATATAACATTAAGTTGTTAAGGTTGTTTATTTCTAGCATTAACAAGTGTTTTTACGTCACCCATTTAAACTGAAACAAATCGTATTTAAATCTCTTATTCGCATGTGAAAAAATCAGAGAATTTCTGCAGAAGGATGCATCATTTCACATGTTCAGAAAAGTTCAATACAAGTTTGTGTCTGTGAGATTATCTCCTCGGATAACGCGGTAAGAAACACAGGCATTCAGTAATTTATTTGTTTTCACATAAATGAAACCGGTTTCTACACAACGCGCGCTTTTGATAATTCACATCCGTAGTCATCTGTTGTCTTGGAGATGTTAGGTAAGGAAGAAAAATGAGAAAATAAGATGAACGTTTAATTCCTATACATTAACCGTATACCGTGAACAAAGACACGTGCGTCGCCATGACGACCCAGCTTTCTGGGGGCGATCGTTTTAGTGCGATAGCGAAAACAATTACGAACTGGTTTACCAGAGACAGAATAACACGACCATCAGTAACAAGATGTTAGTACCCGTCAATTATGGTAACACAAGTACACAAAAGTTTGTGTTGTTTCTACGTAAAACTGTCAATTTGTTGTCTCTAGCTTTCATAAAAAAATCGAAATATATTAATTATAACTTGCTAATACGAAAAACGTGGCGTATTCGCAAGCGTTACTCCTGCTACGACTGTCACATAATATACTTTTATTCCACTGAAAGAGGGCAGAAAGTTGCCCTGAGAAGGTCACCTCTTTTTTTAACCACTCACGCCAATTTACAGTAGTGTGTTGTAAGTAATTTAGTTGACACTAAACCAACGTAGCATTAAGAATGCTTAAAGTTGCAATCTATACTCTTGTGACGTCTCTGAAACGTACGCATGCCACGAGGACGAACTACTCTGTGGACTACAACACGACATGACTCAAGAACTTCAAAAGCAAGAAATAAAACTATTTGTTACCTTTTTATTTACTGTTGTAATAGAACACTATCAGGAAATACGCTGAAATACACCTAGTCTTCATACTGAATATTTATTACTTCAACACTTGGGCTCAGTAACTGATGTTGTTAAAACCTGAGACATAGCGATACCAAAGTAACAACAAGTGATTAATGTCACACGTTTGAGCTGTATGAACAATTACGAACGTTTTCGTCCTCCCCCCGAAATATCCAATTTTTGATGTTCACTAATGAAATGATCAGTGACCCAACAAAATACAAGAAATTACAAGGGACCATTTCAAAATTACCCATTAAATTTCAAATCAATAATACTTGTCTCAGCCTTGCTTTAAATCTTACAGCGGAACGTTCGTGACAGTAAACCGTTTATTAGTCATAAAAAAACGTATTGTGTCCACCTAGGAAAGATTCCATAACTTTCCTCAAAGTAAATAGTAGTACCATAAAAACAATATTATTAGAACAGTAGTAATCTGTGAGAAATTTTACAGTAATATTTAATTGCCGAAAGTGTAAATAGTTTTTGTAATTGTTTTTCAATTCCGTAAAAAGTGTGTAGTACGGATGCGTCATAACCAGCTGTCTTTTTGTTTTGGTATTTTACCCCTCTCTCCACTTGAAATTTGACATACCGCACCCTAATGGTGGTAATAACTAAAAGTTTACCTGCATTTACAAGTATTCGTTTACCTGCAGCGCCATCTTGTGTTTTATGAAAAGGTAATAAATTGAAGGATTCAAATATTAGTTTGCTTGTGGAGCCCTTTAGTGTTACTGTGAAAAATCATTACACTGAAGAATTCAAATAATGATTTTGTTGTTTTTTTTAATTTAGCGCAAAGCTACTCGAGAGCTATCTGCGTTAGCCGTCCCTAATTTAGCAGTGTAAGACTAGACTAAGGCAACTAGTCATCACCACCCACCACCAACTCTTGGGCTACTCTTTTAACAACGAATAGTGGGATTGACCGTCACATCATAACGTCCTCATGGCTAAAAAGGCGACCATGCTTGGCACGACAGGGATGCAAACTCCCGACCCTCGGACTACGAGTCGCACGCCTTAACCTACCTGGCCATGCTGGGCCTAAATTCAAATATTAACTTGCTTGTAACGCCATATCGTGTTACTGTGGAATCATTAAATGATTTAGTCCCAGCACAGTGGTTCTTAAACTGGGTTCAATTGAACCCCAGGATTCGGTGAGTCAGTCTCATGGGTTCGGCGGAGGTCAAGACACACACACACACTGTGTGTGTCCGTTCCGTTCACCCCACTCGTATGATTCGTGTCGTCATGCTCCACTTGGCCATAATTGGCTGCGGCTGATCACGTCACATCACTTGGCCTTAATATCTGTGCTGCAGGGAACTTCGTGCGCTTAGCAGTCGACTTGTGACTGTAGTAATCGTGCGTCATTTGTGATTTTTTTCCCTAATCTTTCAATCCCTTCATACTATGTCGAGCAAAAACAGAAAGTGGGCGGAAGAATACGTACAACATGGATTCACGTGTATAACGGAACATGATGGGAGTCAGCATCCTCAATGCATGATATGCAATGCCAAGTTGAGCAATTCTAGTCTAGCACTGGCAAAACTAAGAGAACACTCCCTAAAACTTCATGGAGATGGGAAATACAAGAACACAATGCTTGCTGAATTCAAGGTAAAGAGAGCCAGGCTCGTTGAAAAGGCTACTTTGCCTGTTCTCGGCTTTGTACCCATCGAAATCCGATCCTTACAGCATCGTACGAAGTTGGGTACTTGATCGCAAAGCAGGACAAACCACACACCATTGGTGAAGCACTCGTAAAACCAGCTGCGTTGAAGATGGCGAATATCATGTTGGAAAAGCTGCTGAAAATATTTTATCCCAAATTCCTCTTTCAAATGATACCATCAGCAGCAGAATAGATGACATGAGCGATGACATCTTGGCTCAAGTAGTTGGAGATCTGATTTCAAGCCCAGCAAAATTCAGCCTTCAACTCAACAAGACCACCGACGTCTCCAATCTAAGCCAGCTTGTTGTATTCGTGCGTTATATGAAGAACGACGAGATAAAAGATTTTTTATTTTGTAAGCCTCTTACAACAACAACTAAGGCAGCCAACGTGAAGAAACTTGTGGATGACTTCTTCAGAGACAACGATCTTTCATAGGATATGGTTTCTGCAGTTTGTTTGGAAACTTGTGAATGACTTCTTCAGAGACAACGATATTTCGTGGGATATGGTTTCTGCAGTTTGTTCGGACGGAGCTCCAGTCATGCTGGGACGAAACTCTGGTTTTGGTGCACTGGTGAAAGCCGATGCACCACACATCATTGTAACGCACTGTGTTCTGCACAGGCATGCGTTGGCAACAAAAACCTTGCCTTCAAAACTAGCAGAAGTATTAAAAATTGTAGTGGAATGTGTGAACTTTGTGCGAAATAGTGCCCTGAAGCACTGCATCTTCAAAGAGCTGTGTAATGAAATGGGCTCTGAATTCGAGGTACTTCTGTACCACTCTAACGTTCGGTGGTTATCCCGGGGAAAAGTGCTGAATCGTGTTTTTGCCATGCGTGTGGAATTAGCCCTGTTTTTGCGAGAGCACCAGCATTTCCATGCAGATTGCTTCAACAAATCTGAGTTCATCCACATTTTGGCGTACATGGCTGGTGGAGTCAACATCATCGAAGCGGAAGAAAACCTGAAGGCTTTTCAAAAAAGCTACCGTGATGGAAATGACGAACAGAGAATGATAACTTCGCAAACTTTCCCCTGCTGGACGACTGTGCAAGTAAGATCGAAGATGTGTCTGAAATCGGAGACATTTCTGTACCCGGGGAACTGAAGCAAGCAATTGCCATGCAACTAGATGAGCTCGCAAAGTCTTTCGACGGATACTTCCCCACCAGAGAGTCATATTCAACATGGGTGAGACAGCCGTTAACGTTTAGTGTTGCGACAGCAGATGTCAATGATGAATACCTCAACGAAATCATTGAACTTCAGCAGAGCCAGGTTGAACAGCAACTTTTCAGAACAACAACACTCTCAACGTTTTGGTGTCACCAAATCGTAGCGTACCCTCTTATTGCTAAGAAAACCCTTGAGATACTCATACCGTTTGTTACAACGTATCTTTGCGAGCAATCCTTTTCGAGGATGGTAGACATAAAAACGAAGAAAAGGAACAGACTTTGTTGCGAAAATGATATGAGAGTGGTACTTGCCAAGGTGAAGCCACACATTTCTGAACTTGTCTCTTAAAGGAAACAGCAAAAGTCACATTAATTTGCAGTAAATATTCACTGAGTTATGTTTTTGTGTGAAATTCATGTTTGTTGGTTTTATTCTTTGAACACGGTGATATTGTGTGCAATTGATGCATGGTTCATTCTGTGCACCAATAAAATATCTACTATGTTGAGAATTTGAAAAAATCATATTTTATTTTCCCAATTACAAAGGGTTCAGTGAATGCAAGTACGAAACTTCCGGGGTTCAGTACCTCCAACAAGGTTAAGAACCACTGTCCTAGCAGCATTAATCTAACAATCACGCACATTTGGAGAAAAACAGTCTGACTTGTCTTGCAGGCAGATGCAGTTTCGACTTGTTACCTTCTCTCTCTCTAGTCTATAACTTCGAAACTGGGGCCTTGTAGCACCCACCGCCACCTAGTGGGTTTACTTTAATCAAATAGTGGGATTTATCCTTCACTCTTATAACGCACCGACGGCTACAAAGTCCAGAAATTAATGGTTCTTGTTACTTTTACAAAGGAAGATTAAGATAATTGATATTTGTTTATTTTTTACAAGCATTTGCGCACATGGTAACGGGGAGACTTGACAAATAAATCATGAGACTAGGTTTCTATGATGCTCTTTAATGTGGTTCCACATTCGTTCTATAAGTTATATCAACATATAACTTACCAGTTTGCAACTTACGATCTACCAACGAGCTCGTGCCACACTGTTTATGAGTTAAAGAGAACACTGAACGCTGTTTGGTCTTAGTGGTTTGGTTACATCTACAAAAAACTTTTATCTCGATAATATCAGAAGAGAAGATGATGAACAAGAAAGTAGGCCCAATTTAAAGTCGTCTTCCTTACCATCCAAAGACGGCAGGATATGAAACGCAAAGAACTAACAATAGAAGGACAAGCCACGAATTGGCAACCAGGAGAAAGAAGTGGGAAAAGACAAAGAAAACCAACAATAATTTGCATTTGTTTTTCTTTAGTTGAGCACAAAGCTACACAATGGGGCTACTAGTGCTGTGCTCACCAGGAGCTCCAAAACCTAGTTGTTAGCGGTGTCAGCTCTCAAGTTTGCCAATGAGCTACTAGGGGCAATGCTAGCCAATATGGATAACATGGAAGGACAAGCTTTATAAAAACTGTGAATGTCCAAGCACGAAGAACTTTAAGTTAGATCAGTTTGGTTTCATATTCCGTCGCAAAGCTACACGAGGGCTATCTGCGCTAGCCGTTTCTACTTTAGCAGTGTAAGACCAGAGGGAAGGCAGCTAGTCATCACCACCCACCGCCAACTCTGGGCTACTCTTTTATCAACGAATAATGGGACTGACTGTAACATTATAATGCACCCACGGCTAAAAGGGCGAGCATATTTGGTAGGATGGGGGTTCGAACCCTCGACTCTCAGATTACGAGTCGAATGCCTTAACCATGCCGGACCTTCATCAAGTTAGAAAGAAGTGGAATCAATTGGGCACGTCCTTCGACATGAAGTGGATCAAAATTAGCTAACCAACAGAAGTTATTATACAACAAGTGACTGATGAAAGTTATATATCTATATAGACAAAATAAACTCCTTATGAACTGACTTTAAACTAATTCACCTTTTTGGATAATGTTTTTAAATAAATTCTGGTCAAAAAATCAGCAAACAAGATCACATACAAAAATGCTGTAATCGTTTTCAAACAAGACCCAAAACTCGAGCGCTTTCGAATTTTACTATTATTCACAAGAAGAATAAAGTTTGGGGTTTCTTTTGAAAACCGTGTTTAAAATAACAACAAAAAACATTATTAGACTACAGATGCAGCTCCTTCTGAGATGTCCTCTTTGGGAAGTATCTAGAATCGAAGTTAAACATTTCTTAGCCAGTGTCCTCTTTAGATGAGTTAACACGAGTTATTAGGCTTAGCAATGTCAAAAGACAGTCGCCTTAAATATGATGATCTCATCAGAACAAGTTACCACTTCTCTTGTAACGCCATCTTGTGCCACTGAACTAAGTGGTACTAAATTCGATTTTAAGTGGCATTCTCCTAAGTAAGGCCAATCTTGTTGCAACTGTCAACAGAGAATAAACAGTTCTTGAACGACATCGATCGTCATAAATTATCAGCTAAAATCGATCTTTCCGTTTGGTCCTCTTTCTTTAAACAGCGCTTAAATAAAGTATGTTAATAAAACTTTACACGTGAACATATATCTAAATACTTACACGCGATCAAATAACCTCAAGCCAACAATTTACACGCTGGATATTTTGGACTATTTGGAATCACAGTGGAGGGGAGAACCAGTTACTTCCAAGCTTTTCTCTGGAATGCAGTATACATAACTTAACCGATTTCGTTCTCATTTGAATTGTAACTTCCTTGTCTAAATGACACAAACGTAAGTCAAGGTGTGGCCTTACGACTGGTGTGCCGTTCCTGCGACAGCATGGAAACTTTCTTGATGCCAGAAAAATCATTATATTCTCATTTTATCTTTGTCTTTGTGTTTTTATTCGTATCGAATTACAAACAAGAGATAGGGAGTGGTCTAGCGATTAGCTTGTTAGACTGTGAATCCGAAGATTCATGGTTTGATGAGGACCCACCGATTGCGACCCAAGCACCAGACCAAAGACCAAATCCAGTGCCTTCAACTGACCATGTATTCATTTGTCAATGTTACTCATTTTTGTTACCGTTCCTTTTGTCCCTACAGTACCTTCCCTTCGTTTGTTGACATATAGCATGTTAAACAATAAAGGGCACGGCGTGGCAAGGTGGTTAAAGTGCCCGACTTTTAATCTGAAGGTCACGGGTTCAAATCCCCATCACACCAAACATGCTCGTCTTTTCAGTCGTGACGATGTTATAATATTACGGTCAATCCCAATATTCGTAGGTAAAAGAGTACCCCAAAAGTTAGCGATGGGTGGTGATGACTAGCTGCCTTCCTTTTAGTCTTTTCATTACATTGTTAAATTAGTGACAGCTAACGCAGACAGCACTGGGGTAGCTTTGCGCGAAATAAAAAACCAACCAAACAAACATACAATAAACAGGTTCGGTTCAAGAAAATAACGTCTTTTCACCACACGTATTTTCCATAACAAATAAGAATACGCATACAGAAAACCCGATACGTACGTTACAACTCTTTGTTCTTTCATCCTGTGGCGGATGACGCTATTATTTCAGATCCCACCCAGTGTATTAACATCACTCGTTAATATACAACCGGAATTAACGTAAAGCCGATATTATGATTTTCCGTTGTGTTGCACGCTTTCCTTTGACAGTGAATGTTATTTTTCGGCACGTGCCGACTGTTCCATAGTTCTTCGAGGTATATAATCGCGAGACACGACGCATGCGCTCTCACTGTCGACGGTTTGAAGCTTATGTCTCTCGAACCAGTTGATCGGATTTTACGAAAATTGCACCAAAACCTCTAATCTAGCTACGAATATTAAGGTGCAATTTATATCGTTGCACTATGTTTCATTTCAAAATCTATATTCCAGTCGTACTGCGCTTGTAAGATCACGTCAGTCGTCGACAAACATAATATACGAAGACTGGTAGCGCAAAGTGGAAAAATGGAAACGTTTCGACCACGAAGTTGGAAACTAAAAAGTCATTTACTGTCCAGATAATAATAATAAAGTTCAGCTCTCGCCGTTGCGACTTTATCAGCGAAACGTTAACGAAAATTAAGTTGTTTTTTTATTTCGTTATCTAAAGAGCAAAGGTCGTTCTTTTCTAACTTTGTGGCCAATATACATATATAGTACACATCGAGTAGGTTAGCTATGACCAACTGGACCCATGTTTATTTTGGTTTTTCCCAACAACTGACCTCATCAAAAAGTATGTCACATCACCGCTGCTCGTTCGTATTTTTTTTAGGCTGAACAAATTCAGATTTTACCTGGGACTACAGAGATAACAACCGTGCATCTTATATAATGTGACGGTTAATCCCACTATTCATTGGTAAATTAATAGCTCAACAGTAGGCGGTGAGTTCTACTGGCCACTTGCCTTCAACTCGTCTCTATTCAGTAATTCGAAATTAAGGACGACGGTAGATACGTTTTAGTGACTCTGCCTTAAAATAAACTAATTTGTGTTCACTTTTTTTTAACACACGAGTCATTAAAACGTATCTACAGCCGTCCTTAATTTCGAATTACTGAATAGAGACGAGGGAAGGCAACTGACCAGTAGAACTCACCGCCTACTGTTGAGCTATTAATTTACCAATGAATAGTGGGATTAACTGGGATTGTAGTCCCCAGGTGGGCCAGTTTACTGGCTTACAGTGCTAAAATACGGGGTTCGATTCCTCGCAATGTACAGAACGCAGTTAGCTCATTATTTAGCTTTGGTTTGGTTTGTTTTGAATTTCGTGCAAAGCTACACAAGGGCTATATGCGCTAGCCGTCCCTAATTTAGCAGTGTATGACCAGAGGGAAGGCAACTAGTCATCACCACCCACCGCCAACTAATGGGCTACTCTTTTACCAACGAATAGTGGAATTGACCTACATTATAACGCCCGCACGGCTGAAAGGGTGATCATGTTTGGTGTGACAGGGAGTCGAACCCGCGACCCTCGGATTACGAGTCGAGTGCTTTAACCACCTGGTCATGCCAAGCCTATTTAGCTCTGAACGAGAAAATACCAACAAAAAACAAAAAACGACAACAACCACGTACCACTACAACGATGTGACACCAACGAAAAACAACCAGATAATATGATACATCTTTTCAAAACTGACTACCGAACCATCCATCATCTCTTTATATACAGCATTACTGCAGATATATGACTATTCAGACTTGCCCTTTCTTTTATAGAAGATATAATTTAGGCTGTCCACTTTTTGCAGCATGCGTAAGAACGTTTTTTTCTTTCTTTCTTATCACAAATATTTGTCATTTCAACGCGCAGTACAGAACAAAAGGTTGTACAGACCAGTCAAGGCAAGAGCTGTTCCACACTGGGGGCTGCAGTAAATTGTTCCAGGGGGGGAGCGTCGTCATCACTGTCTAAAGATTAATAAGTCAGGATGCGGAATGTTCTGGGTGTGTGTGTGAGGGGGGATGGGGGAGATTTTGCTAAGAAAGTTTAGAAACCCCCGAGCAAAGGGATGCAGTTTCGTCCACTATCACGTCTCAAGCCTGGACAACGAGAGAAAAGTTGATGATAAAGCATGTGTTTCAGTGACAGAAATGAACCGAGTTAAGTTACTCACTTCGTCAGTTTTTATAAATGGTTCATAAACATTCAGACTGTCTCCAATGTTTTTAAACACACAATCCGCACGCGAACTCGTATCGTATGAGACCACTTACGCTAGTATCAGCTGAGGACGTCTTGTCTCGAAGGGATGCCCATAACGAAGTTATAATCCACACAGCTATACGATTCCTAAAAACATAAGCCTAAACACTAAAATACACGTGATGTTCGTAACTGCAGTTCTCACGTGGTCGTTTTAAATGTAATTGCACTCATTGTGTGCCACGTGTTTATTACGTGATCACGTAAATATAACTTCACTTTCACTAAATTCATGTCCTCATAACTGCAGTCTTCAGCGATTTTGTATACTAATGGGACACAAACCTTGGACTCACACAGTGCGGCAGCTAACTACTAAGCTACGCTCGGAATAGTGTGTATTTTCTTATAGTAAAGCCACATCGGGCTGTCTGCTGAGCCCACCGAGGGGAATCGAACCCCTGATTTTAGCGTTGTAAATCCCTAGACTTACCGCTGAACGAGCAAAGGACGCTTGGAAGATGCGAGAAACAATTACTAAAGCATAATTCCGTTACAAATATATAATTCTCTGAAATATATGAAAACCTCTACATATTGTTTTTATTATTATATTGATTACGATAAAGTACAGGTAATCTCTGAAACTTGCCGTAAACCGATCACTCTTCCAATTCATTGTTCTTTCAGTATTTATAAGTTACTTCAGAATTAAACTTGATTTAGTAGTAACCGAGTTTTGAAAACAAACCCTTGAAAGATACTTTGGCATTACTAATGTTTACAACTAACAGAGTTTAAAAGACAACTGGTAGCCACAGTTTCCCGTCTTTTTATTAAAACATTTCAAATAATTGCTAACACCTTTATCTGATATGAAACTGATAAATATATTGTTAAATATCTTGTTCATTGGGAGGTTCAATATGATACGTTAATACGATTTTGGAGACTCACCAAGTCGTTACAGCACATGACCTTGCAACAACCCTGTAGATTAGTTTCCATTTTAAAAGATTCCGTCATAAGTTTGTTTGTTTGAAGTTAATCACAAAGTTACGCAATGGGCTATCTTTGCTCTGCCCACCACCACGGGTCTCAAAACCAGGTTTCTAGCGCTGTAAGTCCGCTGGCATACCGCGATACCACTGGGGGCGTCGTCGTAAGGCTGTCATGGCTAAAGCAAACCCTTTCTCCCTAATTGCTTGCTGTAAGATATCTAAAGTATGAGGATGACGGTTACTATTTCAACCGTCCAATCGCACAAAAATATACAGACACTGCCTTCAGTAACTTGAATACATATTTTCGAATACATTTCTAAAAAAAATACTCGTTTCATTATGTCGTTGAAACACATTTGTGTAAACTTTTGTTCTTTTTCCACATGGAAATCCTTTTTGATTGTTGCGTACTGTTGCCAGGGGCAAATGGACGCTCAATGCCATTAACCTTTTCGTTCATAGAATCTCATTCGTCAAAATTCTTACTATGACTTTAGTAAGAGCTATTGCAGGTCTCTATCTGAACGATCCTGGTACCCCAAGCTGATCTATATTACTTTATTTTCAACTGTCATGAAGTTCAAGAAATATAACCGTCTTAGACATTTTAAATCCACGATCTGAACACATCTTTATGATATAAAAGTATTAATATTTTAACGGAATGTGCTGTTACGTACTCTTCCCAAAAACGATTCATTTTCGTTCGCATCATGTTTATACCTACAAACTCCAATGTCAAAATGTAGTAATGTTTACATGACACTGCACCGCTACTTTAAATCGACACTGACTGTTACATAACTTGCTTATTTGCATATTCCAAACACCGAGTTCTTTCTATAAGGAAGACCTACAATTTCCACCTCTTGATTACGTCATATTATGCGACGAAAGCTGTCTCCGACAAATACTTTACGAATAATATTCAGGATCATACTTTGCCAAATTAAACATAACTGATGTGTCGCTAAAATATGCGCTCTACTACTTATAGCGCGAAAAGTAAATTTTTAATCAGCGTCTTTCTTTCGCGTCATTTTTCGCTGTCAGATCTTCACCAATCGATTCAAGTTTAGTCAGCTTATAATGAAAATGGCCTCCAACATAGGTGAATGTCCTTAGCACAGATATTATTATACTCACATGGATATTCACACACCTTATTACATCAACCAGACAACAAACAGTTCAAATCATCCATTATTCGATTTATCAAATGATACATTTGTGTCTTATTTGTTTTTGGAATAATTCTGGAATAATTAACGAATGGCCTCGTCGGCTATGAACGTTCCAGATAAATTGTGGTTAACATCGTATTTGCTTCCACGTAGAACAAAGATTATTGTGTTAAAACAGACACGTCCAGTGTAGTTTTATAGTAGATTCACCAGAGATCAACAAAAACTGTAAAAAAACTAAAAACTTCGATAGGAAATGACTTAAACGGAAAAAAGTCACACACACACATATAACACAGAAAGAACACTCTTCTATAACAAAACTACGTCATACACAAAAACGCATCGGTCTACCACACACTCTTCTGTAACAAAACTACATCATACACAAAAACGCATCGGTCCACCAAACACTCGTCTGTAACAAAACTATATCATACACACACACATCGGTCTACCAAACACTCTTCTGTAACAAAACTACATCATACACACACACATCGGTCTACCAAACACTCTTCTGTAACAAAACTACATCATACACACACACATCGGTCTACCAAACACTCGTCTGTACCAAAACTACGTCATACACACACATCGGTCTACCAAACACTCGTCTATAACAAAACTACGTCATACACACACATCATCGGTCTACCAAACACTCTTCTGTAACAAAACTACGTCATTCACACACATCGGTCTACCAAACACTCGTCTGTAACAAAACTACGTCATACACAAAAACGCATCGGTCTACCAAACACTCTTCTATAACAAAACTACGTCATACATACACACACATCGGTCTACCAAACACTCGTCTTTAACAAAACTACGTCATACACACACATCGGTCTACCAAACACGCTTCTGTAACAAAACTACATCATAGACACACACATCGGTCTACCAAACACTCGTCTGTAACAAAACTACATCATAGACACACACATCGGTCTACCAAACACTCGTCTGTAACAAAACTACGTCATACACACACATCGGTCTACCAAACACTCGTCTGTAACAAAACTACGTCATACACAAAAACGCATCGGTCTACCAAACACTCTTCTATAACAAAACTACGTCATACACACACATCGGTCAACCAAACACTCGTCTGTAACAAAACTACGTCATACACACACACATCGGTCTACCAAACACTCGTCTCTAACAAAACTACGTCATACACACACACATCGGTCTACCAAACACTCTTCTGTAACAAAACTACGTCATACACAAAAACGCATCGGTCTACCAAACACTCGTCTGTAACAAAACTACGTCATACACAAAAACGCATCGGTCCAACAAACACTTGTCTGTAACAAAACTACGTCATACACACACATAGGTCTACCAAACACTCGTCTGTAACAAAACTACGTCATACACACACACGCATCGGTCTACCAAACACTCGTCTGTAACAAAACTACGTCATACACACACATCGGTCTACCAAACACTCGTCTGTAACAAAACTACGTCATACACACACACATCGGTCTACCAAACACTCGTCTGTAACAAAACTACATCATAGACACACACATCGGTCTACCAAACATTCTTCTGTAACAAAACTACGTCATACACAAAAACGCATGGTCTACCAAACACTCTTCTGTAACAAAACTACATCATACACACACATCGGTCTACCAAACACTCGTCTGTAACAAAACTACATCATACACACACACATCGGTCTACCAAACACTCGTCTGTAACAAAACTACGTCATACACACACATCGGTCTACCAAACACTCGTCTCTAACAAAACTACATCATACACACACACATCGGTCTACCAAACACTCGTCTGTAACAAAACTACATCATACACACACGGTCTACCAAACACTCGTCTCTAACAAAACTACATCATCGGTCTACCAAACACTCGTCTGTAACAAAACTACATCATATTCACACACATCGGTCTACCAAACACTCGTCTGTAACAAAACTACGTCATACACACACATAGGTCTACCAAACACCCGTCTGTAACAAAACTACGTCATACACACACATCGGTCTACCAAACACTCGTCTGTAACAAAACTACGTCATACACACACATCGGTCTACCAAACACTCGTCTCTAACAAAACTACATACACACACATCGGTCTACCAAACACTCGTCTCTAACAAAACTACTCATACACACACATCGGTCTACCAAACACTCGTCTCTAACAAAACTATATCATACACACACATCGGTCTACCAAACACTCGTCTCTAACAAAACTACGTCATCACACACACATCGGTCTACCAAACACTCTTCTGTAACAAAACTACGTCATACACACACATCGGTCTACCAAACACTCGTCTGTAACAAAACTACATCATATTCACACACATCGGTCTACCAAACACTCGTCTCTAACAAAACTACATCATACACACACACATCGGTCTACCAAACACTCGTCTCTAACAAAACTACATCATATTCACACACATCGGTCTACCAAACACTCGTCTGTAACAAAACTACATCATACACACACACATCGGTCTACCAAACACTCGTCTCTAACAAAACTACATCATACACACACACATCGGTCTACCAAACACTCGTCTGTAACAAAACTACGTCATACACACACATCGGTCTACCAAACACTCGTCTCTAACAAAACTACATCATACACACACATCGGTCTACAAACACTCGTCTGTAACAAAACTACGTCATACACACACATCGGTCTACCAAACACTCGTCTCTAACAAAACTACATCATACACACACACATCGGTCTACCAAACACTCGTCTGTAACAAAACTACATCATATTCACACACATCGGTCTACCAAACACTCGTCTGTAACAAAACTACGTCATACACACACATCGGTCTACCAAACACTCGTCTGTAACAAAACTACGTCATACACACACATCGGTCTATCAAACACTCGTCTCTAACAAAACTACATCATACACACACACATCGGTCTACCAAACACGTCTGTAATAAAACTACGTCATACACACACATCGGTCTACCAAACACTCTTCTGTAAAACTACAAACTACGTCATACACACACATCGGTCTACCAAACACTCGTCTCTAACAAAACTACATCATACACACACACATCGGTCTACCAAACACTCGTCTGTAAAAAAACTACATCATATTCACACACATCGGTCTACCAAACACTCGTCTGTAACAAAACTACGTCATACACACACATCGGTCTACCAAACACTCGTCTGTAACAAAACTACGTCATACACACACATCGGTCTACCAAACACTCGTCTGTAACAAAACTACATCATACACACACATCGGTCTACCAAACACTCGTCTGTAACAAAACTACATCATACACACACATCGGTCTACCAAACACTCGTCTGTAACAAAACTACGTCATACACACACATCGGTCTACCAAACACTCTTCTGTCACAAAACTACATCATATTCACACACATCTGTCTACCAAACACTCGTTTGTAACAAAACTACATGATACACACACACATCGGTCTACCAAACACTCGTCTCTAACAAAACTACATCATACACACACACACATCGGTCTACCAAACACTCGTCTGTAACAAAACTACATCATATTCACACACATCGGTCTACCAAACACTCTTCTGTAACAAAACTACATCATATTCACACACATCGGTCTACCAAACACTCGTCTGTAACAAAACTACATCATACACACACACATCGGTCTACCAAACACTCTTCTGTAACAAAACTATATCATATTCACACATCGGTCTAACAAACACTCGTCTGTAACAAAACTACGTCATACACACACATCGGTCTACCAAACACTAGTCTGTAACAAAACTACGTCATACACAAAAACGCACCGGTCTACCAAACACTCGTCTGTAACAAAACTACGTCATACACACAAACGCATCGGTCTACCAAACACTCGTCTGTAACAAAACTACGTCATACACACACATCGGTCTACCAAACACTCGTCTCTAACAAAAGTACTACGTCATACACACATATTCACACGCATCGGTCTACCAAACACTCGTCTGTAACAAAACTACATCATACACACACATCGGTCTACCAAACACTCGTCTGTAACAAAACTACATCATACACACACACATCGGTCTACCAAACACTCTTCTGTAACAAAACTACATCATAGACACAAATGCATCGGTCTACCAAACACTCTTCTGTAACAAAACTACATCATACACAAAACGCATCGGTCTACCAAACACTCTTCTGTAACAAAACTACATGATACACACACACGCACCAAACACTCTGTAACAAAACTACATCATAGACACACACATCGGTCTACCAAACACTCTTCTGTAACAAAACTACATCATACACACACATCGGTCTACCAAACACTCTTCTGTAACAAAACTACGTCATACACAAAACGCATCGGTCTACCAAACACTCTTCTGTAACAAAACTACATCATACACACACACACATCGGTCTACCAAACACTCTTCTGTAACAAAACTACATCATATTCACACACATCGGTCTACCAAACACTCTTCTGTAACAAAACTACATCATATTCTCACACATCGGTCTACCAAATACTCTTCTATAACAAAACTACGTCATACATACACACACATCGGTCTACCAAACACTCTTCTGTAACAAAACTACGTCATACACACACATCGGTCTACCAAACACTCGTCTCTAACAAAACTACATCATACACACACATCGGTCTACCAAACACTCGTCTGTAACAAAACTACGTCATACACACACATCGGTCTACCAAACACTCGTCTCTAACAAAACTACATCATACACAAAAACGCATCGGTCTACCAAACACTCGTCTGTAACTAAACTACGTCATACACAAAAACGCATCGGTCTACCAAACACTCTTCTGTAACAAAACTACGTCATACACACACACACATCGGTCTACCAAACACTCTTCTGTAACAAAACTACATCATACACACACACATCGGTCTACCAAACACTCTTCTGTAACAAAACTACATCATACACACACATCGGTCTACCAAACACTCGTCTGTAACAAAACTACATCATAGACACACACATCGGTCTACCAAACACTCGTCTGTAACAAAACTACATCATATTCACACACATCGGTCTACCAAACACTCGTCTGTAACAAAACTACATCATATTCACACACACACATCGGTCTACCAAACACTCGTCTGTAACAAAACTACATCATATTCACACACATCGGTCTACCAAACACTCGTCTGTAACAAAACTACGTCATACACAAAAACGCATCGGTCTACCAAACACTCGTCTGTAACAAAACTACGTCATACACAAAAACGCATCGGTCTACCAAACACTCTTCTGTAACAAAACTACATCATACACACACGCATCGGTCTACCAAACACGCTTCTGTAACAAAACTACATCATAGACAAAAATGCATCGGTCTACCAAACACTCTTCTGTAACAAAACTACGTCATACACAAAACGCATCGGTCTACCAAACACTCTTCTGTAACAAAACTACATCATAGACACACACATCGGTCTACCAAACACTCGTCTGTAACAAAACTACATCATACACACACGCATCGGTCTACCAAACACTCGTCTGTAACAAAACTACATCATACACACACACACATCGGTCTACCAAACACTCTTCTGTAACAAAACTACATCATACACACACACATCGGTCTACCAAACACTCTTCTGTAACAAAACTACATCATACACACACACATCGGTCTACCAAACACTCGTCTGTAACAAAACTACATCATATTCACACACATCGGTCTACCAAACACTCTTCTGTAACAAAACTACATCATACTCACACATCGGTCTACCAAACACTCTTCTGTAACAAAACTACATCATACACATTTCTGCACCAGCCAGTTCAAGAAATGGAGGCTATAAAGAAAAAAAGATTTCTGATACAAATGTATTTACTCAACTGGTTGAGGAAACAAACTTACGCAGCTGAGGGATTTGTTTTGTTTACTTGTCTGTCAACACCATCAACCACTAACTCATACAACGTTTTTTTTTTTTTACTAACCTACGAATTGTTAGACTAACTATTAGATTATAGCACTTCGACCACTGCGTTAACTCATTAGGCGACGGGTTTCGATCCCGGATCCGCAAATGACCAGTCAAATACTTTAACTGCCATGCTTTGCCAGGCCTCTAGAGTTAACAGTCTGGAAACCTGCTATGTATTTCTTTAATTAACTCTTACTTTATTGAAAAAATGTCCAAACTTTATGTTTCGAATATGAATACGAAATTTTGATTTAGAACTAAACGGAAAAAGATATTCTTAAGTTTCACATACATCAAACCGAAGAATATGGATATTTATGACATTCTCTCGCTCATGGTACAGGTGTTTTATTCTCTATTATTATACCTTAGCACGTCAGTAAGTGTATGGACTTACAACGCTTACATCCGAGGTTCGATTCCCCGATGTGAGCTCAACAGATATACAGCCTTTTGCGGCTTTGTTTTAAAATATATAATGTTTCTCTGTACGAGAATCTACTGCAATAGGAAATTTAGAAATACAGGTTGGGGTGGAGTGGAACCGACTTAGAGTAAGTGAGGGGTTACAGCAGCCACGAAACTCCACATCAATACCGACGTCTCATCGATCCTCCAGTCCGTTTATAAATTGAAGAAATGCATGTCTCCAATATATGCGCCATCTGGTAGATTTAAGAATAAAAACAATATATGCTTGGGTATAAAATAAAATTTTAAAAAAAGGATACCAGTTTAATCATTAAATTCCAGAAGTATTTCAAACGTTATAAATTATTATAAAAAATCAATTATTGACATTTTTTGTACAGCAAACTAAAAAAACAAACTTTAAAGCAGCTGATGCTTGAAACCGTTCGTACTCATTGTGAGACACAAACACGTCACTTGTTCACAATCGTGGTTAAATTGTATTGCTTTCCTTCAATTGTAAATCGATTTTTTGTGCAAACAATGAAATTATTATACGACATAACCAAGTGTAGTTTACGTGTTTCATATGCTGGTCTACAATCCTTGCAGACCCCAACTGGATCAATTTACTGATTCACAGTGCTAAAATCCGGGGTTCGATTCCCCACGGTGTACAGAACGCAGTTAACTGGTTATTTAGCTTTGAACAAACAAAACAACAAGTCCTTATCTTTACGTGTCCTTTAAATATACAGAAATACAAAGTCACGATAACGGTCGGTAATGTCCGTAAACCAGAGTTCCATCTTGATTGCTAAATGCTCTATATACCAGGTCAAACTTCACTTTCACTTATCTTAATGTATATTGCCTTTTTATTCTGGATCTTGATCGTTTATTCGTCGAAAAAGCCACTTTGGAAAGTATTCGAGGTTACCAAGTATCAAATACACATTTGTTTTCCTTCTTCCCCCGAAGACGAAATTTAAATTTACGGGTCTAAAATAACTGATGACGAAATCGTTCAGTCAATAATAACTCGACTTTTCCCTCAAACTACTGTTTTAACTTCCTCCGAAGACAGTTCCAGCTGAGCGTCAGCTTTCTTACCGTTATCTACAGATCCCGTCAACTTGAGACGCGCAATATTTTCACTCCTTTCCAGAAAACACTTGCGCTACGTTTCATAACTTTGACAAGAAACATTTAAATTGATTTAAAAGTCCCCTGGTTACTCTAAACTGGTGATGAATGTAGTTAGAACAATTGTTACTTGACTTGTAAAGATAAAATATTGTGTCTTACTATTGGTTTAAATAACAAATTTGTTTGATTTTATTTATTTTTCTTTGTTTTTTGAATTTCGCGCAAAGCTACTCGAGGGCTATCTGCGCTAGCCGTCCCTAATTTAGCAGTGTAAGACTAATTGTTAGGTAAGGCAGGTTTAAATAGTCTTTGTTTTTGAATTTCGCGCAAAGCTACTGATCTTAATTTAGCAGTGTAAGCTACTCTTTTTGGCTACTAAACGAATAATGGGATTGACCGTTACATTATAACGCCCCCACGGCTGAAAGGGCGAGCATGTTTAGCGCGACGGGGATGCGAACCCGCAATCCTCAGATTACGAGTCGCACGCCTTAACACGCTTGGCCATGCAGGGCCAATTTGTTTGAACAATTGTTACTTGACTTGTAAAAATAAATTATTGTACCTTACCATTGGTTTAAATAACAAATTTGTTTGAACAATTGTTACTCGACTTGTAAAGATAAATTATTGTATCTCGCCATTAGTTTAAATAACAAATTTGTTTGAACAATGGTTACTTGACTTGTAAAGATAAATTATTGTACCTTATAATTGGTTTAAAAAACAAATTTGTTAGAGCAATTGTTACTTGACTTGTAAACATAAACTGTTGTACTTTACCGTTAGTTTAAACAACAAACTGTTTGAACAATTGTTACTTGACTTGTAAAGATAAATTATTGTATCTCACCATTGGGTTACGCAAAAATTTTGCCGTATTTTTAGTTTAAACTTCTCAAAACAATTAAGGGTTAATAAGTTTATTTTTATTTTTAGCTCTGACAAGACACATCTTCTATTGTTAAATAATTGTCATCTCCGGGTTTATTAGAAGACACATCTTCTATTGTTAAATAATTGTCATCTCCGGGTTTATTAGAAGACACAACTTCTATTATTAAATAATTGCGATCTTCGGGTTTATTGGAAGACAACTTCTATTGTTAAATAATTGTCATCTTCGGGTTTATTGGAAGACACAACTTCTATTGTTAAATAATTGTCATCTTCGGGTTTATTGGAAGACACAACTTCTATTGTTAAATAATTGTCATCTCCGTGTTTATTAGAAGACACAACTTCTATTGTTAAATAATTGTCATCTCCGTGTTTACTACAAGACACAACTTCTATTATTAAATAATTGTCATCTCCGGGTTTATTGGAAGACACAACTTCTATTATTAAATAATTGTCATCTCCGGTTTTACACAACTACATCTCCGTGTTTACTACAAGACACAACTTCTATTATTAAATAATTGTCATCTCCGGGTTTACTACAAGACACAACTTCTATTATTAAATAATTGTCATCTCCGGGTTTACTACAAGACACAACTTCTATTATTAAATAATTGTCATATCCGTGTTTATTAGAAGACACAACTTCTGTTATTAAATAATTGTAATATCCGTGTTTATTGGAAGACACAACTTCTATTATTAAATAATTGTCATCTCCGGGTTTACTACAAGACACAACTTCTATTATTAAATAATTATCATCTCCGGGTTTACTACAAGACACAACTTTTATTATTAAATAATTGTCATCCCCGGGTTTATTATTACAGGAAGCAACTATCAGGTGACTAGTCATGTGATTTCACATGCAAGTGTCCACTGCTGGAGTTCATGGTCATCTGATACAACCGAGACTGTAACCTAATAAATGATCAGATAATGTTGGTCAATAAGGGAAAAAACAAGGATCTTTTCGGATACTAATGCAAGTGGCTTGTTTCAAATTCATGGTCTGATGGAGTAATACTAGTTCATTCATCGACTTCATGTGCTTCTAGTTCATCAATATTTCTTTCGGAGAAGCGCGCGATGCCAAGCATCCTTACGAAACATTTCTTATGTGTTCAACGAAATGACCGATGATCGGCTGACCAGTCCGTGATACCCAATTCTTCCTGGAAGCTGCTCAGTAGTTAAACATTGCCAAGACACGTGTTATCGCTCCACAAACTGCATCCGAATGTTGTAATAGCACTAATTCTTGTAAAACTGTTTTCCTTTATTGTACGGTGTCATGTCGAAGTGCACAACGGTCAGCGTGACCGTCGATGTTCACTCCTGCCCAAACCAGTGTACCACACTGTGCTTCTAACATGCTTCGCAAAAGAAACACGTGGAATCAAACAGCTAACAGTGGCAGAACTTTTTTACACTTGTAGTTAAAACATATGGATCGAAGCAATTAGACTCCGTGAAAAGCACGTGCACCAATCTCATACGAGACTCGAGCGCTGGTAACAGTTTTCGGAAGCCTGCTCTTTACTTACATGCTCGTTGCTACAATTCACCATCAAACGACCTGTGCATCTTCTGGTGGTTTACTGAACCATACAATATGTTAGAGCTGGCATCTAATAACCGTAAGCGATCGTAACGACTTAGTAGAGGTCGTAACACCTACATACTAGAGGGGGAATGGTGCATTCCCTGCACGCGCTTTGCGCTGTCAGAAGAAGATAGCTTTCCAGCTCAGTGTCTGTACTTATCGCTTCACTCACTTCTCACCAATCATCGACTAAAAACCGATGTTCTTTATGGCACACAAGTAGACGGTGGTGAATCCTGTGCGCGTGGAACAGGTTCAAAACATCCATAGCATTATTAGATACAAAAGCTACATTTGGGAGTGTACTATACGCATAGGAAAAAGGACAGTACTTCAAATACACGTGAGATGGGAGGTTTTTAATAAATACACATACAAACATAAAAAAATCCCTAAACGACTTTATTCTAAATAAACCACCAGGGCTTTTTTATGTCTATGAAACGTGCAGCGTAAATGATAGACCACCATAAATTACACGAAACTTTAAACACACACACACACACACACAGGTCAGTTGTTTGTGTAGAATAATTCATGGGTTCAGGCCACGATAATAAAATATATTTTAAAATATTCGAAATTCTAATAAATTTAATAATAAGCTTTTTACGAAGTAAACTGGGAGTGGCCAGTGGTTAACACGCCCGGACTGTGAATCAGATAATTCACGATTTGCTAACGTTTATAGTAAAAACACGTTGCGTATTTTAGGGGTCGCGGGTTCACCATCAGAGTAGCCGTCACATTTCGCTATTCTGTCATACACCAGTAGCACCAGATTTGTGAGTGGTGCTGACCAGCTGTTTTCTTTCTTATCTATTAGTACAAAATTGTAGAAACATCTGCAGTGCGCACATAGCCTTCAACTGGACTGCACTGATAACTGAAGCAGAAAAAAAAAAAATTTCGAAAAGTTTTATTGAATTTCACCCAAGGCTACACGAGGGCTACCCACGTTAGCAGTCTCTAATTTAGCAGTGTAAGACTAGATGGTTAGAGGCCAACGTTTGGATACTCTTTTACCTAAAAAAATAGCGTGAATGGTTGAAACATTACAACGCCCTCATGGTTGAAAAGGCAATAATGTTTGGTGTGACGGGGATTCGAACCCTCAGATTACGAGTCGAGCCCAGCTTAGAATAGAGTTAAGTAATTATGATTATCAGATAAAGGTATCTAAATTTGAATTAATTATTCAACAAAATCACAAGTAATCATAAAATTTAGTTCTACTGGAAACGAAATATGTATAATATATTTTACCATTCGTCGTAAAAAAATATTCAAACTCAGAAAGAAAAATCGAAGTTTTCAAATAATTCATTCGTAAATACAAGTTTTTAATTAATTTGATTCGGATAAAAGCAATGTAGCCTTTTCAATTATTTCCTAAGTAATATTAATTTAAATTTATAAAAGAAACATATCCTAGTCATAATGTTTCACTTCATCAAGCGATATTACAGTGGTACTTAAATTCCCATCCAATTTTTAAAATAGGTGTATTTAAAAGTTAAAACTGTATTGTTAATTTTAATTTTAAAAAATAACATTTTGCTAACATGAGCAAATGTTTGTGAAAAACACAGATCGGTAGGACAGCCATAATTAATTAAGGAGTTTCAACGTTAAAATCCGGGGTTTGCTCTAAAACAAACAAATAAAGGTAAAAAGCTTAGGAAACCCTAAATATCAAATGTCTATACGTTTATACGAAGATGGTCTCAAATTTAAAAAAAATTGGATTTTAATTGTTAAAGTATAGATCGAAGAAATATACCACAATATGAACAAGACAGAAAAATATACAAACTACGTATAGCTTTAGAAGAAAAGCCGCCCCCCACAAAAAATCGAATTGAAAGTAAATAGCACATAAATAATTTATGAAATAAGTGATTGGTCCCTCACTCCCTAGCAGAAGATTCGTAACGCACTGACACACTGCTACAGTGCCGTAACGAGTCACAAATAGTAAACTAGTCAAACTTAGATCACAAAAAGCATTCATACCTAATTAGCAGGGGCTTCCACAAGGGAGACAAGCAGGTCTCGTCTCCCTTACCTCCGTAACTATATTCATGCGGGCTTGGCGTTCTGGTCGAGTACAACGTTTATTTTCATGTATGCGACGTACGTGCGTGTGTACAGATGTGGTTTATAATAAAAAACGTATAATAAAATGTGTGAAACGAACGTGCCTTTCCTCGTCAAATAACAATGAAACTTAAATTCCTACGCACGTTCCTGTAAGCTGTTATAATATTATAGTTCATTCTAGCTAGATAGAGTTAACCGAATTACCTCGAATATTTACTTTTACCAAACGAGTTTTAAAATATGTAAATACGTTCATAGTTAGTTGGTTGGTTAGGCGTTTTATGGCTTTTTTTTTTTAGCGTCAAACAACCGGTAAAAAGTTAAAATTGTTAAAATTTGTAGAAAGAAATCAAAGTAAAACAGAGTTTAATTTTTGAATTAAAAACATAAATAACATTAAATACAATGTTTATATCTAGTTTACAGCAGTAAGAGAGAAACTACAGTAACAGAAGTTGTAAATGACTTTCTGTAGCAAAATACGTTTACAGATGACGTGTACTGTAGGCGGACAGCGTGTTATTTCGCTGTTACAAAGCATAGATTTCACAGAAAAACTTTAACTATTTATTTTGAGAAAGTGTAACGTCTTTTTTTTACTATTATTATTATTCAAGACCTGACAAAAAAGCCGTATGAACTATAACTTTACAGACTAGAAAACACATATTAACCACTAAAAAAATTACCCTTACCAATTCTATTCAGAAAAAAAAATTTAAAAACATATACGCTGGACTGCTTGTTCCAAGAATTCTCAGATGGCGCTATTTTTACAGCGTAAACAGTAGAAAAGGAAAAATAAACGTTTAATAAAGTAAAAAGCAAACTGTTTGTTGTTGTTTTTTTCCATATAGTGAACACAGAACCCAGACAAAACGAGACAACAGGGGTGCTTTCAATGGTGTACAAGATTTTGGACACACAAACGTTATTTGTTTTATTTTCCAGTCACTCACAAAAACATTTTTGCACGAGGGGAAGGGGGTAGGCGTCATTACGAACGTCAAAAGTTTTCTAATTAGAAAAGCAGAAGTCATTCCAACATCGAAAAATTAAGACTGATAAAAAAACAAATACTGTCAGTGTTACCAGGTTTGAGAACCAGTACACTGTAACCACGAAGAATGTCAGTGTTACCAATCACAAATAAGTCTCGTTAAGAAGTTAGCACACAAGATTACCTACAGAAGCTTTAATGTTTTCAAACAAAATTCGAACAGTTGATTACTTTTATTGTGAAGAACAGTGAACTATTCGAAAGTCTTGGGTTTCTTTTAAACGTATTAAAAAAGATTGTCAGTGTTGTCAGGTCCGAGAATTTTCTGTGAAGTTTCACACATGGGAGGATTCACACACACACACACACTACATCAGAAACTGGGACGAAACTATTTTCATGACATGGTTAAAGAAAAGAAAAAACCGAAGAAGGTCGTAGCATTTCTAAACAACATTTACGATATCGAGCGAACTCCGAAAACTAACGTGTACGTACGTTTGTTTGCACACAGCACAAGCTGCTCTTTATTCGAGGGTTAAAATCCTATTATAATCTCTACCCTTAACCCACGAGGCACAACTCCAGTTCTAAAGAGATATAACTCCCACGTAAAGCACTTATAAGCTTGGTATAACAACCACACTTCCTTTCTCTCTATCTACCTACCTACCTCGTTGTTTTATTTAAAAACAAAATAATAAAACTGATAATAAGATATAACAGTAGCTACGAAGAAAAGTGTGACTCTATTACAGTCTGTTAGAATTATGGAGTCATCTCAGTTACACACGAAAATGTTGAAATTACTTGATGAGAAAGACCAAAGCTAACGTAACATCCAATAAAGTCAGGATAAAAAAAATTACGTGCCCGTAAACCAATCACCGACGGAACTTGTTCGTTTCATAAATTTCGCGCCAAGCTACACGAGAACTACCTGCGCTAGTCGTCACTTATTTTAAAAGTAATAGACTAGAGGGAAAGTTACTAGTCAACCCCACTGACAACTCTTGTTTTGTTTTTAAGTTGGATTGACCATACTGTTATAACGACTGAAAGCGGTCAACAAAGTACAAATTCTGGTGTTGTTATACCACTGAATTCTAATAAAGGAAGGACATCTTGAATTTCGACTTGTGTTTCGTTTTATACACCTTAAAACGTGCACCATGAAAACAAAAGAAGGGCCAGCAATACAATAGTCTGCTCATCATTCTCACGTGGACAGGAGTGCAACAAACGTACATACAGATAACGAAATGTATCGACAGAAACAGGGGAAGGTTTATCGACTAAACACAACCGTTGTTTTTACCTTCGTTAAACTTAACAAGAATTCACTATATTTTTACCCAAAAACGTACCTGGTAACTACGTTAAATTTAAGCAGAAGTCGCTAGCTGTTTACCCAAAAACTTAGCTTGTAAGCTGGTAACTCGACTGACAAAATCCGATACAAAATGATGGTAACCCAGAGATCATGGCGTACTTATTTAACATCACTCGAGTGCATTATATCCGAATGGCGGAAAAAAAAAAAAAAAAAAAAACGTATTCCAAGTCGCAACTAAACCTCGAAGGACCCGTGAAGCAAAATTGCATGGGGACACTTAACAACAGTTTCTTACTGTTGCGAAGGCCCCAGAAGCCAAGCAAATGGTCTCGGGGGATGTGGACTTGATCCTAACATTAAGATAAGGTGATTTAGTCCGTGCGTGTTACGTGTAAACTGACACGATATTTCAGGGTTCAACTACCTGCTTACGTCATAACAATTCACGGATAATCGACCCTAAGATTCTGCGACGTCACAATTAATTTGGTTTGTTCATTATACGACGAACAGAAGATTGGTGCATTTGGTTTTGCAATATCAAGATTCAATTCATTCGTCACATCTCGACAAACCAACCGCAAGTTGTTACATTAAATTTTGTAAAATCCAAACGCAACTGGTTCGATATACCACACTAACGATGGAAAATCTATGCGTTAGGTTTTGCAACGTTTAAACACAACTGGTTCTTTATGCGGCAAACAAATTCCTTATGATCAACGTATTCATTCGTAGTGCTTAAAAAAAAAGTATTTGGTTTTAACGAAGCAATGTGCATATTATTTGATCTCAGTGACGTACGGTACAACTGACCAACATAAAAATTACGATGATCCAATAGGTTTATATGATGAATATTAAGTGACATGATACTAAACTTCATCTTAAATTCCCAAATAAACTACTTTAGAATTATTCGATTCCCCCTCTAACATACACACATACATAGGACTAAAACATTTCAAGACCAAAATCTAGCTGCTACTTAACATATAAAAACAGATGCACAGAGACTTGTGTTTCTACACACGATCTATGCGTATCCTTAGATGAAGACAGCCATTTTGTATCATAAACTCGCCTCTCCATTTATTAAGTGCGCTACATGCTAGGTTACTTTTTAGTTACACAGTTAACAATAAAAATACGCCAAACAACATGATAAATATCTCTTAGGAAATGCTGTAGCATAAGGAACACCGACAGATACCGACATTGTTTTTAACTGCACCTTAGTGCGCAATGTCTTAGCCCAACGAGCTGTATTCTTCAGAAACGCATGAAAAAGCAACATACATTTGTTTATAGTTCCCTGATATAACGTTCCCGAGCGAAAACTGCCATTTTATATCGGTTTCAGTTGAAAATTCCCACAGAACTTGATGATTATATATCCGCCAGAGGGAGACAGTGGGCAAAAACATGCATGTGACATTACAATCTGGTACAGAACAGGATAATACGCATCAATCAAGTATATTAAGGAACCGAGAGCTGTAGATCAATATTGTACATACTTTTTAAGAGGATAGATCGCTGGAAATGGGCCAAATCTGAGGTAACACAAGCTGTATACTCTTTGTCTTTCTCGAAAACTACATAAGTGGATGCAGCCAAACTAATTATGACCTGATGACACGAGGTCGAAGAAAGGAAATGGAAAAATATGAAACTAACTTTAAATCGCTATGTACGTAAGTTATCTTTTATTTCCGATCAACGTTTTTGTTAAAGAAGGTTATGAATTGTCTCAAGTTGGAAACCGTATATTAATTCTGATGATTTTGTTAGAAAATTATGAATAGTAAGGTCTGTTTGTCTTTTGAATTTCGCGCAAAGATACAATGAGGGCCATCTGCGCTAGCCGTCCTTAATTTAGCAGTGTAAGGCTAGAGGGAAGGCAGCTACTCGTCACCACCCACCGCCAACTAATTGGCTACTCTTTTACCAACGAATAGTGGGATTGACCGTAACATTATATATCCCCCACTGCTGAAAGGGCGAGCATGTTTGGTGTGACCTTAAATGACAAGTTCAGTGTCTCAACCACATGGCCATGCTGGGCCCACAGATAGTGAGGATCTGGAGTCCAGCAGAGCAAGTTACTATAATGTTCATTACAATGGGATACTAACAAAAGTAAATATATCCCACGAATTAAAAAAAATCGCGAAACCATATACTGCTGCATACCATATATTCCCGACATCAGCAGAAACATAACCAACATTTGGCAAAAACTAATAAGAAGATATGACATTCCAGTTAATACCAAATTTGTTTAAAAACCAGGCACAAAACTGAGGTCTATACTATGTAAAAACTACACTGACAAACACCACACCAACATTATTTATAAAATACAATGTGATAACTGCCACAACTTCTATATTGGAGAAACAAGTAGAAAAATGGAAACCAGATTCAAAGAACACAAAAAGTCACCTTCACGTTTTCGACACTGCAAAATAAACACAACATAACCATAAAAAACACTCAAATACTAAATAAAGAAACAAACATAAACAAACGTAAAATTAAAGAAGCCTTACTTATACAACAACTTAAACCCAAAATAAACCAATATAAATGAACGCCTTTATACCTATATTAATAAATATAATCAAACATCTAAGCACGCCCTCTACATTCCTACACTTAATTACACAACCGCTTTCAAACATGTGGTCAGCCATCGGTCAGTTACCTCTTTCTTTCTTTGTGAACCTGACGATGACCGAAGAAGGTCGAAACGTTGTTCGCTCTTCTATGTAAAATATTTTCTCAACCCATACCAGCCGTTTGTACATATATAATGAGATACTGTTTGGTTTATCAGAAGGCACTGAATAATGAATTATTTTTCACGTCGAAAACAAAGACTTCCTTGCAAAATATTATGCAGAGATGTATCACATGTGTAAATTAAATTGACCGGCGAAGGATCAGGTTTCGTGAAACCTGTGCTGCTCGAACTTGTAAAACAGGCTATCCATGTTGGGTCCATGCGAGTATCGAACACCCGGTTTTTACCGTTATGACCCCTCAACACTTGTTGTTGAACCACCAGAGGCTTCAAACACAGAAAGCTGCCTTCTTTCTGGTCTGTCACTTCAAAATTGGGAACAGCTAGAGAACACACCACCCACCGCCAACTCTTTAACAACTAATAACGGGATTGACCGTTACATTATAACGTGTCACGGCTGAAAGGGAGAGTATGTTCGATGACGGGTTTCAATCTCGCGAATCGAATGCTTTAACCATGAGACCATGACAGTCCCCCACCTCTCCAGTGTTTGCTTCAAATTCAGTGGTATATAAAAGTTATTAACATTGAAGATACCATCAACCAAAACATCCTACTCAATTTATAAAGGACACCCCCTCAGTTTTCTAAATTAGGTGGTTTTTCAAAGGACTTAGTTTTTGAGAACTTTGCGCAAAGCTTCACACAGCCGTGTTCTATTTTGGAGAGTTGTTTTAAATTAAGCACAAAGCAACTCAGTGCACTGCCCACCACGGGTATCGAAACTCGGTTTTTAGCGTTGTAAGTCCGCAGACATACCGCTGAGCCACTGGGGGGAATTTTGGAGTAAAAACTATAAAGGGAAAACATTTATTCAACAGTACCAACCGCCAACTCTATGACTACTCTTATCTAATCGAACAGTGAGATAACGGACACGGTTCATGAGCCATGAATTATCTAATTCATAATTTGGGTACGCCAACTCCTTTGTCACACCAAGCCCATTTTTTGTTACAATTTTATTACGTCTAAGCGTCCAGAACATAACCAAACATAGAATAGGCAAATTTGTAATTCAGTCTCAAAAAAACTGCATTATTCTGAAAAACCATATGACTTCCGATACATATAATACATCTCTCCCTAGAAGGGCATTACACACGCCAAACACCCTCAGTTTTATTTACTTTCTCAAAGTAACAGCTAAGATAACACTTTCAAAAGTCAGCTGCGATCTGTTTTGATATTCTGCAAAACAAACAAACAAAAGTTTTTGTTTCGTAACCTACCAAACTGAAATTTTGCAAAATTCATCTGCGCATGCCTGTAAAATTTAAAACAAGTATAATAATCTCGATAAGAAGAGAAAAGCTCTGTTTATAACTCTGTAAAATAATAATGATAGCCGTTTGTTCGCTGTTAACATACACAGTGGGCTATCTGTGCTCCGCCCACTGAAAGTCTATTTATCCGTTTAATGAATTCTGCGCAAAACTATCAGAGGGTTATCAGTGCTAGCCGTCCCTAACTGTGAAGTGATAGAATAGTGTGGAAAATCACCATAGACAACGTTTGGGCTACTTTTTATAAACGAAAATTGGGAACGACCGCCAAGTCACAACATATCTACGGCGAGAATGACAAGCACGTTTGATGACAGGTTTCGATCTCGTGACCACAGATTACGAGTCAAGTGTTACGACCGACATACCATGCCAGTTCCTATAACAGAATGTGAAACTATTGTCGAGACAAGCCATTAACAGTTCGTTACAACCGAATTTCGTGTCGGTGTAAAAATATATATATATATATCGGAGCGCCACCTAAAAAAGAAACATTCGTTGAAGATTATTATTTAATGTTTATTTGACCTACGAATTTTTTTTTACCAAATATAACTGAAATTCAGTTTTACCAATACAAAAGTTACAAGTGTGTAATGTTGAGATACGTTAAATATATAATAATATTCAAGGGACAAGTAATTGTTGGTGGTGTATGAATTGTTGTTGTTTATAAATTACACTTTTTATCTAGTGTTATTTAATTAATTAACAAACGTTGGTTAAAATGTTTAATGTGGAAGTACATATCATTACGAATATTTTTCATATATTTACATATATTTTTTAAACAACCCAAACCCTGCGAGATTCCGGCCAAAACGTTGACGGAGCTATTGTTTTCAAATGACGAAACAATGCATTCTAATTAATGCATCTTGTTTTAAGCCACTGCATACGTCAAATATGAATAGAATATTCAACGAGCTATATCAATTAGTGGGTTTAATCTTTGGTTGTAACATACATAGGTAGCCTGCTTTGATTAGACGTTAATAAAAATTCTTTATCGCAAAAATAGCAGAATATCATAATACGATACGTAAAATGTTCACAAATTTAGCGAGACTACATTTTAACGCGGACTCCCACATATATTAATAAACGGAATGTTTGTTTGCTTTTGTTTTTGAATTTCGCGCAAAGCTACACAAGGGCTATCTGTGCTAGCCGTCCCTAATTTAGCAGTGTAAGACTAGAGGGAAGGCAGCTAGTCATCACCTCCCACCGCCAAGTCTTGAACTACTCTTTTACCAACGAATAGTGGGATTAATCGTCACATTATAATGCCCCCACGGCTGAAAGGGCGAACATGTTTGGTGCGACGGGGATTCGAACCCGCGATCCTCAGGTTACGAGTCGAACGCAATAACCCACCTGGCGATGCCAGGCCTAAACGGAATGATGAGATAGCTGAGCAAAATGTTTTTAAAGTTTTTTTGAAACTGGAAAACAGATAATTATCGAAAATCACACCGATGGTCATAACGTGTTCTTTAGTCACCACACATAAACCAACTCAGTAGAGGTATGACTGAAGAGCACATTACACTAAAATTATATTCATTTATCTACTTTTATTTAGAGATAGGAAAATATGCTTGTACCAGATAAACAGACAGACAGATGGTGAAAATAAAACAACAGAAACACTAATTCTGATTTATTCATCACTTCATTTACAAGTTTAAAACCAAATAAACTTTTTTAACAAAGGTTTTCGCAACGCACACACACATTAATGAATATACTACCTGTATACTTGTTTCCAAACACGTCAGAATCGTAAGTTGGTTTACATTATTAACGAAAGACACGCGTGTGTGTGTGTGTGTGTGTGGGCGTACAGGTCACTATTTAGAAGGTTTCTGTAACATGGATACGTTACAGCCTACCTAAACCAACCCTCGTGCTGTAGGATTGACCATTTATCGATCAGTAAACACTGCCTATACATGACGGGACAAAATCCCAAGTCCAATAAGGTAACGTACTGCTTATGACACATCTATTGCCGTGCCGTGTTTAGATACCTTGTTTTCGTAAGGTATTTTCAGTCGATACCCACCTAAATAGTGTCATGGAGATCATGAGCTGGGTATACATAAATACATGCCTTCTATCTACGTATACTGAAATTACCCCCCATCCCTCGCAATTTTGGCGAAGATAAAAAATAACAATGAAAAATAAAGGAGTTCAGTTTGACCTTTAGCTTTCGTAAAGGGGTTCAGTTTTGACCTTTAACTTTCGTAAAGGTTTTGACCTTTAACTTTCGTAAAGAGGTTCAGTTTTGACCTTTAACTTTCGTTCTTCTAATGTCAGAAACTAAACAAAAACCCTTTAAAGGTTCATTGTACATCGAGAAGATCTGTAATCAGCGCCAAATTAAAAAGCTAATGACAGAATTTATATATACTGTTACACAGGTAAGTTCACAAGTCATACAGACAGGGAAGAAATGAACACAACATTTGAACCAGCTGTTACAACTTATATTATTACCTGGATGAAATCACAATAGCGACACAATCTGGCCACGCAACAACATTCCGTTTCTTGTTCCTCCACGAGGTACACAGGGTGGGACATAATATATCTCCGGGCGTCCTTTGTGCCGCCGCCTTCTATCTTTCCTCGGTAAGCCATTCTTGGCGGCGGCCCGTAACTTTCCGAAATACGGAAGTGGCGAAAACTGTTCCTTTAGGGTTGCATTCCCGAAGAACTCTGTCGTGGTAGTACGAGCTCCTGTGTACGTGTTGTGCGTACGTAGATGTAGTTAAGCGCAGAAGATAACGCGCAACGCGAACTAGAATGGAACACCAGCGTCAACATTGTCTCTCGTTTAGCGAGGCTGCTTAAATCTGCTCTTCCTGACTGCAGAGTGACGTAAGCTTGTCACTTCTGTGACCGTTATACACTTCCATTCAGAAATTGGGTATAAATGCTTCTGTCTGTCTTGCTCATACCAAACGAAATCAATACTTCGAGTGTCAGAAGAAGAAGAAAAAATCCAATCTTTAACGATGCGAGTTAAAAGAATACAGTCCAGGGTTGAGAGGAAATTACTGTCTCATCCGAGATACTAAGTTTCTTTACATACCCCTAATTAGTTTTACGATGGCGTCTTTTAGAGGTTACTGTCCCGTGCAAAGGTAGAAGTTGGGTGTTAGGAAATACATGTGAGAAGGAAGGTGTGAAAAGTTCTTTCTTCACGTCTGTATGTATGGGTCAGTGTAAGTTTTTGTTTTATTTTTTTGAATTTCGCGCAAAGCTACACAAGGGCTACCTGTGCTAGCCGTCCCTAATTTAGCAGTGTAAGACTAGAGGGAGAGCAGCTAGTCATCAACACCTACTGCCAACTCTTTTTCCAACGAATAGCGGGATTGACCGTCACTTTATAACGCCCCCATGGCTGAAAGGGCGAGCATGTTTGTTGCGACAGGGATTCGAACCCGCAACCCTCGGATTACGATTCGAGTGCCTTAACTACCTGGCCGTGCGCATTCTGGGGCCCCATCAGTGGAAGTCCAGTTGTCTCAAATACAATATAGAAATAAACTACAAAACCAAGTCAAACTTATTCTGAGCTCTATCAACTCCACCCAATAACTGTTAAAACTTATAATGGGAGAGAAAAAATATAACACAGAACTCGAAATGAAAAAGTTACTTACGCTGTAATGTCGCAACATTTTTTGTCTCCATGGTTTCAAAACAGTACAACAATCAGGCCAAAGTAAAGCTTTAATTTTTTATGACTCGGGCCTTATATTATCCTACGTAATGTAAATAGCCAATCCACTTTGGATTTGAAATTCAAATAAACGTTTGACAGCTTCATGTATTCCAGTTCACACCACATTTTACTGAGATGGTTACGAAGCTCTTTATTCAAATATTTATTTAATATTGAGTATTGACAGTATTAACTGTGGTGTTTCACATCTGAATAAAACAATACGTCATTTTATCTATATTCAAATGGGCCCGGCATGGCCAGGCGGTTAAGGCACTCGACTCGTAAACCGCGGGTCACGGGTTCGAACCCCATTGCACCAAACACGCTCGCCCTTTCAGCTGTGGAGACGTCATAATGTGACGGTCAAAAAACGTCGGTGAAAGTAGTAGTCCAAGAGTTGGCGGTGAGTGGTGATGACTAGCTGCCTTCCCTTACACTGCTAAATTAGGGATGGATGCGCGAAATTAAAAAAAAAGACAAACAATGTTTGCAATGTTCAAATAAGAGAAAAACATAACCTTTTTGTACGCACTTTGAATCACGTAAATAGCCTTAAACCAAGTTATCGTTGTGGTAAATGTATTACCTCTTTTTTTTTTTTTATATATATATGTACAACAGGCAATACTATCCCTTTATTAATAAAGTGTCGCAACTTATGAGAAAGTGACTTAATCAGTTTCAATGGATTTTCGCAGATGAATTCAAGTTTAAGTTGGTGTGGCGATCAGAAGATTGGTTTAAATTTAAGAACCATTTCATTTTCAGCACGTGAAGCAGACGCGAAAACAGAAAGTGACGTTTAACAGAGCGCGTGGAACGGGTATATTTACTGAATACCAATATCTCGTCACCTACAAGGTGAATAATACATACACATGCTGTCTCACCATTTCCTTGACGGCAACGAAACAAACGACAACGATCCTCAGGTAGATCTGCCAGTAACAAAATGAATATTAAACAACGTGTAGAAATGGTTGTGTGTTATATCTATTTCATGCTTATATGATAATATTTACCAAAACTATATCAGCTTATAAGGACATATTTTTAACTTCCTAACGTTTTTCTCTTCTAAAAGGAGCTAATGGTGTAAGGTAAAGCTAAGATGTTGTTCTTTTGATCAAAGTAATCAATAAATACCTACAGTTTGTATCAAAAGATTTCACATATACTTACTAATAGACAGTTATATATACACGCATACCAATACCTTAAATTCCTCATGGAAGGAATTTCAGAGTACAGATAATAATACATTGTATGGGGGTTTTGGGCTGGCTATCTTAACTACAGTAATAACAAACGTTGTTAACAGATACGACTACTGCATTTCTAAAATGCTAATGCCTTTGCAATTTTTTACCCCACAATGCTCATACTTTAAAATGTTAAGAATTTCAACAGAGGACTTACTTGGAATATGAAGAGAATTACAGTCAGCATGATATATTCCTCACTAAACTGGATTTTCTATGCATGCAATCCAAGAAATGGTTAAGAAATACAAAGAGTTTGGTTTCAGAAAAGGTGTGTGGTCAACCTAAATAACTCTGAACAAGATAAGCAGTACCTAAATATTACTGGAAACAGAAAATAGGAGATGACACAATAACTAGCAGAATCATCAGTGGTCCATTACATCACTCTATGGATGTCCCTACTGAATAATGGTTTAAAATAAACTTTTGTTTTTTGCATAAAAACAATAAGGCAAAGAGATGGAAAATATGGTAAGAAACACAGGAAATGGATCAAAGAGCAATCACAATAAATGTTTTGGACTGATGAGTCAATATTAGAAATCTTTGGGTGTAAAACGAGGCAGGTAACACTTCTGACTTACTCTGTCTGATACATGTCTAGTAACTATAAATGTTCAGTAATCAAACAGAAAAACAGAGCTTGCTACAAGTTGGTAAAAAAAAAATTGTTTTCAATTGTTTGTAACACAATACAATCTTCACAAATCATTTATGTTTTGTTTAAATCTAGACTGAAGAATCCAGTGAACATCTAGTCTTCACAAATCATTTATTTTTTGGTTAAATCTAGACTGAAGGATCCAGTGAACATCTAGTCTTCACAAATCATTTATGTTTTGGTTAAATCTAGACTGAAGAATCCAGTGAACATCTAGTCTTCACAAATCATTTATGTTTTGGTTAAATCTAGAATGAAGAATCCAGTGAACATCTAGTCTTCACAAATCATTTATGTTTTGGTTAAATCTAGACTGAAGAATCCAGTGAACATCTAGTCTTCACAAATCATTTATGTTTTGGTTAAATCTAGATTGAAGAATCCAGTGAACATCTATAGGGGTAATAGGAGAGGACTGTTTCAACAAGACACACAAACAGTGTTTTTCAATTTGATGAATCTTGAGATGACAGTGGTGAACTCAGAAAACTTTTTTAAAAAGTCCTAAGTCACAAAGATATTCTAATTAACCACTTTCATTCATAGCAGTTTTGTAGCAATAAAAGAACACAATGTTAAGTGTAACATTAAAAAAACTAGACTAGAAGAAACAAGAATGTTCCAAAATTGTTCCTTTAGTTTCCTCCTTGTCTTTCAAGAGCTTGTTGCATTTGTTACTTTTTCATTAGCATTTTAAAACTCCAAAGAAAAATAATTTTACACTCTGGCATCCATTAATCCATATTATCATTACAGTAATAGATTAACTCAAATATATTTCTCATTTTATTTTACATGTGTATAAAATACCTGCAACTTTCTAACAATACTGATAATCAAAACAGATTCCTTGTAGTCAAGGAACTAACGTGTGTCTGAAATTTTCTTAATTATGCAGCAGATAAAATTACACAAAGGAATTAAACAAATGTTAGTTAAGTGAGGCAGGTTCGGAACACTACTAAATACGTTGTTATAATTTAGAGGTGATAAAATTAGCTTCTTTGTTTGGAAAGCCTTTGTTGTTCAACAAAGTACAGAATATGATTAATTTATTTCAGGACATAATTTATAAAACAAACTACAATCAACTAAACTTTCTGTCAGAGCTTCTAATTAATACATACATGGTCGAGCTTTAAAATCAAACTTATTCTTGCATATAAATGACATACAAGAGCAAAAACATCCATGAGAAGATATATTAATGTGAAAAATCTATTAGTATGCTATAATTAATGAACTGAAAACATAAGTTCATTAAAACAGATGTTAAATGTAAGAAAATATGTTATTCTTTGGCATTATATAAATTTGAAACTTTGTGATCTACATGTATGCTGCAGATTTCAACATTTAGCAAATCCTTTTAAACATTTTTTATAAATCACGTGTCTACAAAACTGCTTATGGGTCCATGAATTTCTCTGGTTATTACAGGGTCATCTATAACGACACACGAACCATAAAATGAAGGTAAATATATATACTGTAATTAATGCCAATAATTACTGCCAAGGTCCTGCACAAATAATATATGAACTAACACCGTTTAGTCATAAAAATTCTAGGCCTTGAGAGGACTGTAATGATAATGAACCCAGTATCAAAAAATATAGCAGATTCAGCTATTAGCAGTTATCCAGAGGGCTAAGCTTGTAACAACAAGTAATCACTAGTAAAATACTGTTGTTGTATTTCAGCATGAATCCATATAACAGGCTATCTGTGCTAAATCCATCAAAAGTATCAACACCTAGCTTTTTTAGCAATGATGAGCCACTGAGAGAGAGGCTTACTAGTAAAAAAAAAAGTGTAATAATTTGTATTTAAACTCCTTCCAATCCAAATGCAATACTTAGAAAAACTGAACACATAATAGTGGGGAAAGCTGAATGCAGCAAAAAGAAAACCTAAAGAGCACAAAAAATCTCATGTCTTAAGAACATGAAAAAAAACAACAAACTTACTAAAAACATTGTTAGTTTGTTTTCTATCCAGCTTTCCTTAAAGTCTTTCATTGTCATGCTTAATGATAAACAACTTACCCTGTGATGGTCTTAAGGTACACAATGAAAATGTTTCAATATTTTGTTACTTATAACTTGAGAGTAATAAAGCCTTGGACTAAAACATTACACTTTTCTTTGTGGTGGTTTTGATTTTCATCTCATGTGTCGATGGTATCACACTTTTCAAAGATCAAACAAATTGTTACAAAGTGTCCCTGAATACATCTCTAAACAAACTGTCCCTGAATATAAGTCTAAACAAACTGTCACAAAGTGTCCCTGAATGTGTCTAAACAAGCTGTTACAAAGTGTCCCTGAATATGTGTCTAAACAAACTGTCACAAAGTGTCCCTGAATGTGTCTAAACAAACTGTTACAAAGTGTCCCTGAATGTGTCTAAACAAACTGTTACAAAGTGTCCCTGAATGTGTCTAAACAAACTGTTACAAAGTGTCCCTGAATATGTGTTTATCTCAGTGAAATAATTAAATTTCTTCTTCTTCAAGTTCTTAATTTTTAAAATAAATTAATACGCGTGTTACACAAAACTGCTACCAATAATACAGAACGACTATAAAGAAAGTTTAATTCATCATATCTCACAAACAGTACAACATACAAAGATAGAAGGTGAAATTACACAGGAAGTATATTAACAGCATTATCAAGATTCAAATGTTACGTTTGTCACACATTATCAGCAGGGTTACCAATGAGTTTTCTCCTGATAATTTTCCATCAACATAAATGAACTTGCTGAGAGCAATGCAGCTCATCCAATCAACATCAAATGGAAAGTACATAGATAGAAAAATTATTGAAATGCCATTAAAGTATGCAATACCAAAGCAGCTCTAAAGAAATACTCTAGAAATATTCATGGGCTTGTTCTTGTGTGCAAGTTGATTAAATAATTTGAGGACACAAGTTGCCCTTGTGATAAGCCACATGGAAAGAGACCATCAACACCTACTAAAACTATTGCTAAGGTGAACCATGCCATAGTATAATAAGTCAGCATATGAGTGCTGTAGTGCATATTATGGCACCAAGGTTCCTGGAACTGTCAATTTAAATTACTTGTTACGTTCTTCAGAAAAATTTGTGGATGTTTCGTTGCAAACATCATCATGTTAAAGCACTGAAGATGAATTTAATTGGTGTTGATTTTTTTATGACGTTCTTTGTATGCCGATGACTGATGGCCTGCAAATATCTTATCGACAATAAAGGTTGATTGATTGATTCATTGATTTAGTGTTTTATGGCACAAAGCAGCGAAGCTATCTGTGCTAGACATTCGGTAAAAATGTAAAAAAAAAAAATAAATAAAATAAATAAATAAGTGTAGTAATAGACATAAATGGAAATGAAGGTAAAACAAAAAAGTATAAAACCAATGTTGACACCTAGTCTACAATGTTAAGATAGAAGGCAGAGTATAAGAAGTTGTAAGGTATTTACTCTAGCAAAAAGGTAATGATCATAACCCACCAGGAAGACTAACAGGTAAGTTCAAGAACCACCGTCAGTCACCTGAAGTTGGTCTTTCCAGTCCTGGTTCCAGGTTATGTGTCATAGCAACCAGTATCAAAATGTAAAGGAATGGAAGTTTTAAAAGATACATAGCAAAATTGTAACAATGAGTAGCCAAATGTCCAGTAAAAAGATAAAGTCAAGTAAATGGAGTAAAATTTGTAAAAGTAAATGAAGGTAAAAACAAAACAGCAATTAAAACAGAAAATGGTGTAAAAACCAATGGTGACATCCAGTCTTCAAAGTTGTAAAATATTTACTCTAGCAAAATGGTAGTGATCATAACCCGCCAGGAAGACTAACAGGTAAGTTCAAGAACCACCGTCAATCACCTGAAGTTGGCCTTTCCAGTCCTGGTTCCGGGTTATGTGTCAGAGCAGCTATTATCAAAATGTAAAAGGATAAAAGTTTTAAAATATACTCCGCAAAATCATAATAATGAATAGCCAAATGTCCAGTAAAAAGATAAAAGTCAAGTAAATGGAGTAAAATTTGTAAAAGTAATTGAAGATAAAAGCAAAACGGCAATTAAAACAGAAAATGGCGTAAAACCAATGTTGACATCCAGTCAACAAAGTTGTAAAGGACTACCTGTAGCAGAATGGTAATGATCATAACCCGCCAGGAAGACTAACAGGTAAGTATAAAACCACCGTCAGTCACCTGAAGTTGGTCTTTCCAGTCCTGGTTCGGGTTATGAGTCAATATGGCCAGTACTAAAAGTAAAGTAGTAAAAGTGTGAAATGATATGCAGCAAAGTATAATAACAACTCGCCAGGACGACTAACGAGTAGTTCAAACGGATAGTTCAAACAGTAGCGTTAGTCACCTGAAGTTGGCCTTTCCAGTCCTGTTGTCGAGTTATTTAATGTTTTGGCCATTGTCCAATGTCAAATTGAATGAGAGAGATTAAAACTGTAAAAAAGGAACCACAATTAAAAAGATGTAATGAATAAATATGCAACACTTAAATGAGATTAAAAAGATTAATGGCCATTAAAAAACTAAAAACATTATCAAGGTGGACAGGGTCACCATCACCAATAACTCTGTCCAATGTTACAGACTGACCCTGGGGAAAAATATGTTTAAAATATTGCCATCGTTGAGAATTGTAACGATGGCAAGAAAGTAAAACATGGCTGATAGTGATTTCAGTGTTACACAAACTACACATTGGTGCATCAGTTCCAGATAAAAGAAAATGATGAGTTAAAAAACTGTGACCAATGCGTAGCCTAGTGAGAACAACTTCCTCCTTCCGAACTTTACGGAAGCTAGATGGCCAAAGTCCAAATTTGGGTTTGATTTGAAAAAGTTTGTTGTCGCATTGCTCACTCCAAGTGGACTGCCAGCTGGCATGGAGCCGAGCCTTGAAGACAACACCATAGTCCATGTACGGAATAGGCATAAGAGTGATGGTGCTGAAGCAGACATATTTAGCTGCCATGTCTGCAAGCTCGTTCCCACGAATACCAACATGGCCTGGTACCCAGAAAAACTGGATTGAAGTAGCTGCTAATGAGAAATGGGCCAGTCGGTTTCGAATATCAGCGAGAATAGGATGTGAGAAGAGATATGGCATACAGTTCAGCAGTGAACACAGAAGCTGTAGAAGGGATTCTGCGCGCAACTACTGACCCATAGCAAACCATAGCAGAGCCCACTGAATTACCTGATTTGGAACCATCTGTATAAATGGGAACTGAATGATTGTTTGAAAGATATTCATTGAATAAAAGACGGTATTTCCAATCTGGAGTATCTGCCTTTTTTAGGTGACTGAAAGAAAGGTCACATTTGGGGGCCGTAATAAGCCATGGTGGAATGGGCCGACCTGTGGAATCTGCAATGTTATCCAAGGACAGACCCAATTCATCCAATTGCGCCCGGATGCGAAGGCCAAACTGAGCAATGACAGATCGTCTGTTCTGAAAAAGTACTGCCCACCGAGGAAGGAAAACACATTTCTAGGTGGGATGCTTTGGTAAGGAATGAAGTTTCGAAGTATATTGTAAAGATAGTTGCAAACGGCGAAGGTGTAGAGAAGGTTCATGAGATTCAATGTATATACTTTGAACTGGAGAGGTACGGAAAGCCCCAGTGCAAAGTCGAAGTCCTTGGTGATGAATGGGGTCCAGCATCTTTAAGGCCGAGGGTCTGACAGAGCCATAGACCATTGATCCATAATCGAGTTTCGATCTAATAAGAGCACGATATACCTTTAACATTGAACAGCGATCTGCCCCCCAACTGGTAAAAGAGAGAACACGAAGGATGTTCAGTGCTCTTGTGCATTTGACCCGAAGCTGCTTTAAGTGTGGTATAAAGGTCAGTTTATGATCAAAGATAAGCCCCAAGAACTTGGTCTCCGGGACCACTAGCAGCAAAACTTCACCGATATAAAGTTTAGGATCAGGGTGAATACCCCGTCGACGGCAAAAGTGCATGCATACAGTTTTGGAGAGAGAGAAATTAAAGCCGTTCGCCAGAGTCCACTTCCGTACACTTGAGGGCAGTTTGTAGTTGCTGCTCAATATATCTCATGTTTGACGACTGACATGAGATGTGAAAGTCGTCGACATACAGCCCATTCGCAACAGTGAGAGGGAGTTGTTTAGTGATGGCATTTATCTTTATACTGAAGAGTGTACCACTCAGCCTTGAGGGACTCCAAGTTCCTGTACAAAAGAATGGGAAAGTGTCGAACCCACACGAACTTGGAATCTCCTGTCCATTAAAATTTTTTTAATAAACATGGGTAGATGGCCACGTAACCCATATGTATGGAGGTCTTGCAACACGCCATACCTCCACGTTGTGTTGTAAGCCTTCTCTATGTCAAAGAATATTGATACAAGATGTTGGCGGTTGAGAAATGCTTCTCTGATAGATGTTTCAAGACGAATTAGGTGGTCTGTGGTGGAGTGCTGTCGACAGAACCCACACTGGGTGGGCAAGAGGAGGTTGTTTGATTCAAGGAATCAAACAAGACGAGCATTAACCATCCTTTCTAATGTCTTACAGAGACAGTTCGTCAAAGCAATTGGACGGTAGTTTGAAGGAATCTTGGGATCTTTCCCTGGCTTAGAGAAAGGTAAAATAATAGCCTGGCACCAGGCATCAGGAAAAACATTCTCCTGCCAGATCCGGTTGAAAACAATCAGAAGGACATCAAGAGAAGTAGGAGATAGATGGTGCAGCATGTCATAATGAATATCATCAGGTCCAACAGACGTACTGGCAGACCGATGAAGGGCCATTTTTAGTTCCACCAGGGTAAAGGGACAATTATAGTCAAAGAAACAGTCAGTTCGAAAGGAAAGAGGTGATCGCTCTGCCTGAGTCTTGATGGCCAGGAAGGTGGAGGAACAAGCAGAAGTGCTAGATACCCGGCAAAAGCTTTCACCTAGAGTGTTGGCGATGTTCCAAACATCAGTCACCTCCTGACCATCAGAGAGTAAGATCGAGAAGGGGACAGAATTGTAGTGCCCATTAACCTTTCGAATCCTGTCCCATATGATCTTAGAACTGGTGGTAGAAGATATGCTGGTTGTGAACTTAATCCAAGATTCCTTCTGGCTTTGATGTCTTACCCACCTAGCATGTGCACGGGCCCATTGGAAAGCAACCCGGTTTGAAAGTGTGGGATATCTATGAAAAGTATCCCAGGCCCGCTTTTGAGCCTTCCGTGCTAAGTGGCAAGCAGGATTCCACCACGGACGAGGATATCATGGAAAACGTGTGGAGGTTTCAGGAATACACTGAGCAGCTGCATGTGTAATACAGTCAGTTACCGCTGCTACACAGTCGTCTATTGATGGCTGATTTACGATGGCAGGATCAAGTTCTGCGAGAGCAGTGAAAGTGGATCAGTCTGCCTGATCCAGCTTCCACCGGGGCACTCGGGTAGAGTGGCATCGACCACGGCCAGTCTCTCTCAAAAGGATCGGAAAATGATCACTGCCTAGTGGATTACTGTCAACCCTCCATGAAAAATGGGAGAATAATGAAGGGGAGCAAACTGAGAGATCAATAGTGGTAAAGGACTGACTAGGTGCATGAAAGTAAGTGGAAGAACCAGTATTGAAAAGAGAAGGATTGTGATCAGAGAGCATCCGCTCTACAGATCGGCCCCTCCCATCAATAATAGCACTTCCCCAGAGTGGATGATGTCCATTAAAATCCCCTAGGATTAGAAATGGAGATAGCAACTGTTCAACAAGAGCATCAAGATCTGATTGATCATATGTCTCTCCAGGGGACAGGTACAGAGAACAAACAGTGATGGTATGACCCAAGGAAACACGGATGGCTACAGCCTCCAAGGGTGTGTTGAGTGACAAAGACAGGGTGGGCACGTGTTGATCAACCAACAGTGCCACCCCTCCATGTACTCGACCACCACACAACCTGTCATTTCTGTACAGAGAAAACTGCCGAATAGAGACAGTATCAGCAGTTTTGAGAAATGTTTCTTGTAAAGAAAGACAAACAGGATGGTAGGAAGCAATCAGCGTTTTGATATCATCCAGATTAGAACGTAAACCTCGACAGTTCCATTGTATCAAGGTGGCCATTTTTAAGAACGGGTAAGTGAAGTGGCTGGAGAACCCTTTGGTTTACGACCACGTCTTTTTTCTTTACTGTCTTTAGCCGGAGGAAACTGAAGGACGTGGATCTTGAGGTTTGTTGGAAGGTATGGGAGGAACAGAGATGGGTGTGGAAGTCGATTCATCAACCTTTTTAACCACGGAGGCCAAAACGCTTTTCATTTGTTTTGAAAACGATTCTCTTGGAGGCACAGAGAGATCTGTCTGCACTCCCACTGTAGTTGTGGAATGAAGTGCAGCAGCATATGTCCGAGATGGAGTTGTGGACAGCAATTTCCGAGTCTCAGGATAAGTAATGTTATGTGTCGTTTTCAAATGCTGCACCTCTTTTCCTCCAACCATTTTGGGCAAGAATGAAAGTAAGAGGGGTGAGAACCATTGCAGTTTACGCAATGTGGGTTCATGTCACAGTCATAGGCATCGTGGTCCTTGCCTCCACAACGAGCACATGTCAGGGAACCACGACAAGATGTCTTTGAGTGGCCGAATCTCTGACATTGGAAACATCGAAGAGGGTTTGGTATGTATGGCCGAACCCTGCAAATGAGATAACCTGCCTTGATGGTGGCAGGTGCACGTGGTGAAGTAAATGTTAAAACGAGGGTATTTGTTGGCAGTGTAACTCCATCTTTGCGAGTGGAGATGCGCCTCACTGCAGAAACTCCTTGAGTGGAGAGACCAGCGAGAATCTCTGACTCGGGAACGTTCTTCAACTAATACATAATTTAAATACTTTGTATGATCCATAGTATTCTTACTAACTAATACATTATTTAAATTCTTTGTATGATCCATAGTATTCTTACTAACTAATACATTATTTAAATACTTTGCATGATCCATAGTATTCTTACAAACTAATACATTATTTAAATACTTTGTATGATCCATAGTATTCTTACAAACTAATACAGTATTTAAATACTTTGTATGATCCATAGTATTCTTACTAACTAATACATAATTTAAATACTTTGTATGATCCATAGTATTCTTACTAACTAATACATTATTTAAATTCTTTGTATGATCCATAGTATTCTTACCAACTAATACATTATTTAAATACTTTGTATGATCCATAGTATTCTTACTAACTAATACATAATTTAAATACTTTGTATGATCCATAGTATTCTTACTAACTAATACATAATTTAAATACTTTGTATGATCCATAGTATTCTTACTAACTAATACATTATTTAAATTCTTTGTATGATCCATAGTATTCTTACAAACTAATACATTATTTAAATACTTTGCATGATCCATAGTATTCTTACAAACTAATACATTATTTAAATACTTTGCATGATCCATAGTATTCTTACCAACTAATACAGTATTTAAATACTTTGCATGATCCATAGTATTCTTACAAACTAATACAGTATTTAAATACTTTGCATGATCCATAGTATTCTTACAAACTAATACAGTATTTAAATACTTTGTATGATCCACAGTTTCCTGACATTGAAAACACGCTTATGCATACGTAGTAGTAACAATGATAATAAGTTTCTGACACAAACAATCTTCAAGTATTTTTGTGTAATCAATACGTTTCTAATCTCAGACAAATGTCTGTACTTATTCAGAACTAAAACTTCAGTTAATAACACACTACATTTCTTAAACAAATTGTATTTTTCAATTATTTTCCTCCAAAATGAACTCGTGCAGAAATAAGTCAGAGATTAGTTTTTTTTCTTGGTGACAGCAACACTTGTAAGTATTTATATGACAAACTAAAGAAAATAGTATAATAATTACAAAATCAGCAACAAGAGAGCTACAAAAGAAGGTTTATGAATCATGTTACCCAACTTGTACTGTAATATTTTAATGCCATATTGATAACATGATCCAAACATCTTAACCCTTACACAACAGCCATCATCAATCAACGCCACTACCTACAACATTCCTGCTATTTGAAAGTTAAATAAGGTTTATAACAATTATTGTTAAACGGAAACAATGTCTGGACTCTGCAGTTCTGACTTTTGAACCCCAAAATAACTTTGCTTCTAGAATGGTTAACAGGATACATAACTTGTTTAATATAACAAGCATATCATATGATATGTATGTACTTTGTTTAATATTACAAGTGTATCATATGATATGTATGTACTTTGTTTAATATTACAAGTGTATCATATGATATGTATGTACTTTGTTTAATATTACAAGTGTATCATATGATATGTATGTACTTTGTTTAATATTATAAGTGTATCATATGATATGTATGTACTTTGTTTAATATTACAAGTGTATCATATGATATGTATGTACTTTGTTTAATATTACAAGTGTATCTAAAGATTTGTATGTACTTTGTTTAATATTACAAGTGTATCATATGATATGTATGTACTTTGTTTAATATTACAAGTGTATCATAAGATATGTATGTACTTTGCTTAATATTACAAGTGTATCATATGATATGTATGTACTTTGTTTAATATTACAAGTGTATCATATGATATGTACTTTGTTTAATATTACAAGTGTATCATATGATATGTATGTACTTTGTTTAATATTACAAGTGAATCTAAAGATATGTACGTACTTTATTTAATATTACAAGTGTATCATAAGATACGTATGTAGTTTGTTTAATATTACAAGTGAATCTAAAGATATGTATGTACTTTGTTTAATATTACAAGTGTATCATAAGATACTATGTAGTTTAATATTACAAATACATTGTAAGATATGTAAGTAACTTGTTAACCTGTTGACTACCAAGTATTTCAGCTTCTATAATACAACTCTAATGCTTCTTCATTTTGTAACCTTTATCATGAAGCCATTTTGGATCGAAAGTGAAACAATTTGTAAGTAGGTCAAATGCATGTATAGTTCTGACATCTAGCATTAAAGTTAGGTATTACTGAGAACGAAGTAACTCGTCGGTGGCACTGTGTTACCGATCTGCTTGGACGAGTTATCTAGTTTACGACACTGAACAGGTTAATATTACAAATATATTGTAAGATATGTAAGTAACTTGTTTAATATTACAAATATATTGTAAGACGTAACGTGTTTGACATCCATAAAATGTAACATAATATACAGGTAACTTGTTTAATTCACCAACTGTGTTATAGAATATACATTAACACAAAGTGACATATATATCACATAATATCTCTTTCTTTATTTTACACATTTTGGAGCCAAGTGTATGTTTCATCTCAGTCTCTGTTGTTGTACATGTTAATCATCGTTTCATACATAAACATTTAGCAGCAGAAAAAAAAAAGGTGTTATGAAATTCCCAATTCTGGTTGCAAATAATTATCAAGTAACTTAACCATCCATAATGTCACTTCATAAAATGGTTTTTAATAATTAAAGAAGACTTATTTTAATATTAACATGGATCCACGCTTTACAGCCATGTTGTGGTTCTCAGAAACTGTTGCACAAATTAGATGTTGTTGCACCAGCTATAAATGCATATTATCCAAAGTTAATGAAGTAAGGTAGCATCTTAACTTACAAGTAGAACATTAGGTTCCTTTAACGTTTCATGATCTTCATCAGTGCTGGTAATTACAAACATACAACAAAAATTAAACATATTTATTTTAAAATATGATCTGTACAAGTAGTTCCCTACAAGTTTATACTACCAATCTGTGTCATGTTTTTATGTATACTCTCTATCATTTATAATAATAAGATAATAAAAAAATTACAAATATCTCTACAAATTTAGGAAGCTATGGTGATCCAATTTATTCCAGTAAATATATAAAGGTCTTTTTTTTTTTTGGCTATAATTTCTTTAAATTGACACCAAAGGTATAACATTACAATTATGACTACTAATTATGGTTTAAAATAATTAAATACTCTTGATGCTATTAAAATACATATCTCCTCTTCTTGCCCTCTAATTGTACTATCAGATAATTGTCTGTTTATTTATTGTGAACTACATAATGGGCTATCTGTGATTTTCCTACTGTGGAAATCAAAACCCAAATTTATATATGTAAAAATAATTGGTTTGAAAAATTTTTTTATGCAGGGGAGCGAACAACGTTTCAACCTTTTCTCAACCCAAACGAGCCGTTTTTACATATATATTTTCTCTACAAATGGGTTTTCTCGTCATCACTGAAAACCAAATTTTAAACACTTACCACTGTGCTTCACATGAACAACAGTGCCTAACAATAATAATGTTTCTTTTGTATCAAAGGATGTGAAATAAATATCATCGTGTTCATGAGAAGTGGTACTATCATGGAGTTAAAGGTTTCAGTGAGTATTCTAAATCCATGAGTGGACATTCAATGAAAGACAATTTAAACTCTTCATAAACAGAGCAAAAAGCACTGATGCTTATTTCTTTTCCTATAAACTACCCCATACATTACTTTAATCAGGTGTAACAATTGTTATAAATGACTGCAGTTTTACAAAAGAAAATCTTTGGATTGATGAAAAAAACAATTTTGTTTTTTCCTTTTTATAATTTACATAGTACAATTAAGAACCTTTGAATGTAAAATGTGCTGCCATCTGTTGAATAAGGTTTACATTATTGCCTTGTTTAAAATAAAATACAGCCAGTTTTGCCTTAATATTCACAAGATATTCCAAACTAAGCGAAGGAAAGGTACCAATCACATTGTGATACAATACAAATACAAAAAAAAATATTAATATTAATTTTCCAAACGGAAAATAAAAGGTTTGTATGAAACAACAGGTAGGTCAGTATATAGGATTCAGTTTTCAATAACAAAAATAATTTTAATTTCTTATTCTATTATTAATTAAGCAGTTTCACAGTATGATAAAAAAATCATAGTTTTGTTGGTTTCATATTCTATTGCATTAGCCCTTTCAAATAACACACAGGTTGACGACAGTAATTTATTTATTTTTCATAAAGATTCTATGAAAACTTAAATCTTTACTGTGCACTTCACCGATTGGTTTACTCTGTAGTAACAGCATTTTAAACTGTTATCGAGAATGTCAAACAACAAATAAAGATAAGAAATAAGAATGGCACCCTTACACAACAATACCTCAAACTACACGCATCCTTGTCCTACAGTTTTACAAATAAAAAGGTAATATATTTAGTTACATGCTAGAAAACATACATTATCGATTTTTACAAGGAACTTCGAGAGATATTCAAAATCAAAAGGAACCAAATAATAATTAACACATTCTTTTAAACAATCAGTTAAAAAATAACTTCCATAAAACTACACACACCTATCACAGCTACTCAAGAACTAATGAAAACAAATCGTTTAGAGTTGATGGCTCAGGAAAGAATTATTTCAAATGAAAGTTACTGGCTTCATGTAAGGTCCTTTTTTTTTAAAC
>NC_134830.1:157338278-157374052 GCF_004210375.1 Tachypleus tridentatus
AAAACGATACAGTGCGCTATTGACAAATAGTCGGATACTTACCAGTCGAAAACGATACAGTGTATACTCGACAAACTTACCAGTCGAAAACGATACATTGTAACTGACAAATAGTCGCATACTTACCAGTCAGCAATGATACAGGTGTAACTGACAAATAGTCGGATACTTACCAGTCGAAAACGATACAGTGTAACTGACAAATAGTCGGATACACAGGTCGAAAACGATACAGTGTAACTGACAAATAGTCGGATACTTACCAGTCGAAAACGATACAGTGTAGCTGACGGCATAGTCGGATACCCACCAGTCGAAAACGATACAGTGTAACTGACAAATAGTCGGATACTTACCAGTCGAAAACGATACAGTGTAACTGACAAATAGTCGGATTCATACCAGTCGAAAACGATACAGTGTAACTGACAAATAGTACGCATACCTGCCACCATTCCAAAATATTGTGTAACTGACAGTAAAATAGTCGCATACTTAATGGTCGAAAACGATACAGGTGTAACTGACAAATAGTCGCATACGCACCCAGTCGAGAACGATACGGTGTACCTGACAAATAATAGTCGCATACTTACCAGTCGATAACGATACAGTGTAACTGACAAATAGTCGGATACTTACCAGTCGAAAACGATACAGTGTAACTGACAAGTAAAATAGTCGCATACTTAATAGTCGAAAACGATACAGTGTAACTGACAAATAGTCACATACCTACCAGTCGAGAACGATACAGTGTAATTGACAAATAGTCGGATACTTACCGGTCGAAAACGATACAGTGTAACTGACAAATAGTCGGATACCACACCAGGTCGAGAACGATACAGTGTAACTGACAAATAGTCGGATACTTACCAGTCGAGAACGATACAGTGTAACTGACAAATAGTCGGATACTTACCAGTCGAAAACGATACAGTGTAGCTGACAAATAGTCGCATACTTACCAGGTCGAAAACGATACTGTGTAACTGACAAATAGTCGGATTCATACTGGTCGAAAACGTACAGTGTGGCAACTGACAAATAGTCGCATACTTACCGGTCGAAAACGATACAGTGTAGCTGACAAATAGTCGGATACTTACCAGTCGAAAACGATACAGTGTAACTGACAAATAGTCGCATACTTACCAGTCGAAAACGATACTGTGCAACTGACAAATAGTCGCATACTTGCAGTCGAAAACGATACTGTGTAACTGACAAATAGTCGGATACTTACCAGGTCGAAAACGATACAGTGTAACTGACAAATAGTCGGATACTTACCAGTCGAAAACGATACAGTGTAACTGACAAATGAGTCGGATACTTACCAGTCGAAAACGATACAGTGTAAACTGACAAATAGTCGGATACGCAGTCGAAAACGATACAGTGTAACTGACAAATAGTCGGATACTTACCAGTCGAACATAGTACCGTGTAACTGATAAATAGTCGCATATCTACAAAAAGCAAACATTTGGTTTGGAATTCAGCAATAAAGTTCTGTTTTACGACAGAAATATTTGGTATAAACATCCAGATTGTCACGTTAAAATACTAAAGTCACAGGTTTCTACTTTCAGAAAACAAATCATCCAATATTTCAGCAAAATGAAGACAGTAAAACAATTCCCTGATTTGACGTCACCACTTGTAAGTAAAGTTCGTACCTCAAGGATTTCCAGGTGAGCCAGGGTCACGGTCAACCTGTATACTGTGTATTAAGCCTAAACACTCTATCGGTGTTTACAAGAACAGGACCCTCACCTGGCCCGTTGTTGGGACGAAAATGACGGAGCCCGAGCTTTAGCAGCACGTAACAAACGCTTTAAACCTGTGACGAATATTAAACATTACACTTACCGTTACTGTTGTTTCTAATGTACTTAGTTTAAAATATCAAATCAGCATTACCATATCATCTATATTCTTCACGTAAATCGGGTTCTGTTCAGAGGCAGAGCAAGCGACGCGCGTTTGTACTCTGCGTTTCTCTGTTCGGAGAACGATAGACGCGAGCGCTCGTGGTTGGTGGTACAAGAAGTTGCTCGTGTACATGCCGCACAGCTGACACTTCGAGAGAGCTAAAAGATGGCTAAGGCGCATGCGCATGTAAGTCTTCTTAAGTATTTCGGCGGTTCTGGAAGGAGAAATATATGCGACACCAATTAGAGACAGAAATATTAATTGACTCGTTCCACTATTGCGTTGAATTGTAAAGAATAAAAAAACAACATTTATTTTATCCGGAATTCAGCCGTAACTCAAAATATTATAAAATCATTTCACAATACTTGTATTAACGTCGGAAAACGTCCTCCCCCTCTTCCAGTGGCACGTTGGTATGTCTGCGGACTCACACCTATAAATTGGGTTTCGATACCCGTTGTGAGAAGATCACAGATAGCTCATTACGTATCTTTATGCTTAATTTCAAACAAACTTGGAAAGATATTCAACAACCAAATACCCAAATTCCTTTTCGACTGGTCCGAGTAGCACATCGGTATGTCTGCGGAGTCGCACCTCTATAAATTGGGTTTCGATACCCGTGGTGAGAAGAACACAGATAGCTCATTTTACTGCTGTCTTCAAAAGATTAGCTTATTAATTTGCCAGTTCTTTTCACTGACGAGCTGAAATAAAAAACGTAATTCATGTGGAACAATCTTATTATAATGAAGCTTGTGACGTATACGCCCAAAACTCGGATCTCGCACACTACCGCTCCGATCATCATGCGTCATAACTGGGTAATATTTTTATAGCTGAAAAATAAATAAAACAATTGAAAGTTACACAGATATGTTTCAGATTTAACCAATAAAAATTACAAACAAGAAAGTGTAAGTTTCAAATATAAAACAGTAAAAACAAATGTTAAAAAAGTATGTTTTTCTTTAGTGAATATCTCGTAAGTGTTGCAATAGAAAATCAAGACACTTTAGTTGATAATTGCCTCTACAAAGAAATACTTTAATATAATCTACTCTCTAATATGATGCTGTCGTGATGGCTCATTTTTAAACTAAAATTTCAAAAAAAAAACCTTTTTATCACAGATGGTGAACATTATTGAATGTGTATATTGTTGTAGAACTGACAGACAATTCCAGAAAAAGTCTTGTTTGTTTGTTTGTTTTGAATTTCGCGCAAAGCTACACAAGTACTACCTGCGCTAGTCGTCCCTAATTTAGCAGTGTAAGACTAGAGGTAATGCAGCTAGTCATCACCACCAACCGCCAACTTTTGGGCTACTCTTTTAACAACGAATAGTGGGATTGACCGTCACATTATAACGCGCCCCCACGGCTGAAAGGGCGAGCATATTTGGTGTGACCGGGATCCAGAAAATGTCACAGTCTTCTACAAAAATTAGCAGTTATATATGGCTAGTGTTACAAATAGTTTGATACTAATAGAATCCATAAGCTTGTTTGTTTTAGAAGAAAGTCACACTCGGCTATATGTTTTTATCCCTCCCGATCGAACAGCGGACTTTATCATTGTCACTAGTTAGATTTATTACTGTCTCACCGGCGAACAAAAATCATAAACCTAATTCTGATTCGTAATTACTTAATTAGATAAGATATTACAGCTTTCCAATTTCATCATTCTAGTTCACACCGGAACATTTGAAATTAAAAGTGGCGTGTCAGGGGGAAGGCATACGCCCCCCCCCTCAATTTTCCACGAGGATATTTAGACATGGTCAGGCACGGTTCATTTTATTTCTAACAAGTTGATACGTAAATAAACAAAGAAACAAGAATGAAGACAGGAAATTGATCGAAGGTATAATGTTCTACCCAATGACACTTGAACTTCTCGATATTTCCAGCTCCTGGCATGGTCAAGCGTGTTAAGGCGTTCGACTTGTAATCCGAGGGTCGCGGGTTCGAATCCCGGTCGCTCCAAACATGCTCGCCCTTTCAGCCGTGGGGGTGTTATAATGTGACGGTCAATTCCACTATTCGTTGGTAAAAGAGTAGCCTAAGAGTTGGCTGTGGGTGGTGATGATTAGCTGCCTTCCCTCTAGTCTTACATTGCTAAATTAGGGACGACTAGCGCAGATGGCCCTCGAGTAGCTTTGTGCGAAATTCAAAACAAACAAACAAACAATATTTCCTTTACTTTCGAGGTAATCACCTCTTTGCATGACGCATTAGTTTACAAATCGCCTGAAACTGAAGGTGTTGAATAAATGTCTAGGATTTATGATGTTAACAAGAAAATATTTTAGTCGGAGATTAACACATTTTCAGCCGTGGGCAGGTGGTTATGACACAATCTGAGGATCGCGGGTTTGAATCCCCGTCACAGAAAATATGTTCGCCCTTTCAGTCGTGGGGGCTATATAATGTTTCGCTCATTTCCATTATTCGTTGATAAAAGAGTAGCCCAAGAATTAGCGGTAGGCGGTAATGACTAGTTGTCTTCCCTTATAGTCTTACACTGCTAAATTAAGGACGGCTAATGCAGATAATATTCGTGTAGCATTACGCGAAATTCAAAGCAAACGCTTTTTTAGTTATTGTAAATATTCGATAAGCGACATCTGTCGTGAACAGCAACTTGAGGTATGTTTCCCCAGTCTCCAGAAGCTCTTGTTTTTTTTCACAAATACAACCCTTGAAAGGTTGGTTTACAATTACAGTGTCCAACCCTCCATTTTTCGCGTCGTGAATTTTTCAAACCACACAACTTACACATCTATAGTGCAAACATTTGCGAAAAAAGAAAGAAACAGAAAATGTGTCTGTTTGTTATTGTTCGGTAAGTCTTTGGATTTACAACGTTAAAATCATGGGATTGATTCACTTCGGTAGACGTAGAATATAACCCGAGCTGGCTTTACTACAAGAAAATCACACAACACTGTTTGTTATGTTGCGCAAAGCCTTACAACGGAATGTTTTGTTCTGCTTCTACCACGCGTATCAAACCTCGATTTCTTGCGTACTAAGTTCTCAGACTTAGCTCTAAGCTACCAGAGAGTGAAAAGAGAAGTTCATTGAAACGTGTAATTTGACTGTCAGTATGCATGATATGTTAAAATTTTACATTGTTTTGTTTGTTTTTGAACTTCGAGCAAAGCTACACGATAACTATCTGCGCTAACCGTCCCTAACTTAGCAGTGTAAGACTAGAGGGAAGGCAGCTAGTAATCACTACCCACCGCCTACTTTTGGGCTACTCTTTTACCAACGAATGGTGAGATTGACCATGACATTCTAACGCCCCCACCGCTGAAAGTGCGTCCATGTTTGGTGTGAGGGGGATTTCAACCCGCGACCCTCAGACTGCGAGTCGAGCACCCTAACGACCTGGCCATGTCGGGCCTTTGTTTTGTTTGAATCTAGTTTCATACCAATTAGTTTCTTATAGAAGATTTAAATGATCATAGCTGATTTTTTACGTCAGAAATACGAAAGCTATAACATTTCTAATATGACTTGTGACTGTGCTGGTTAGATACCATTTCCAGACACGTGTGTCCCCAAGCGGCAGTATGAGAAATACACTGAAAGAGAGTAATTCGCTCGGGAAACGAAACAACAAGCGAAACTAACATTTAAATATTCTAACTTTTCATTAATTAATCGAATATCTTCGTCTCACTAATGTGTTACTAGTTGCTTAGAAGCAATACCAAACACGTGCAAATGATTTTAGATAATTTCGGTTTCGTTGAAAAAAAAAAAAAAACACGAATTTCTTGGACATTGCCAGAATTTCAGTAGTGATTACAGTGTTAGGACTTAACAAGTACAAAACTTTTTATTTCATAAATGCAGATAATGGAGTTTAAGACTTTACACTCTAACGTTAGGAATTATCGGCGTTCGTATCGTTTCGTTCAAGTTTTCATACCACAAATGTGGATAGTTGTTCTAAAAAAAAACGGGGAAATGGTAGGTTTATTTTTTACAAGATGTTTTAGGTTTGTTTTATTGTCCTTGAATGCCTGTAATTCTGTTTCAGCACTACCTGAACTAGCACTAGTTGTCCGTAATTTAGAAGTGATAAACTGGGTCACTAGAGGGAAGACATCTGGTCAAACCAATCGCCAGATCTTGGGATACGTTTTTTACCAACGAAAAAGTGGAATTAATCGTCACGCTATAACATCTTAAAGCCTGAGAATGTTTGGAAACTGAATTCGAACCCGCGACCCTAAGGTTACAAGTTGAGTACCTTAACCACGAGGTTATGCTGGGCCTTGTATGTAAGAAAACGGTATTGTAGGTTTGGATTAATGTGCCGGTACACAGTATTTTAGCGCAGGTTTTTGGTTTGTTTTTGTAATAAGTTTCAGGGTACAACGTAGTAGTTTTTAATAAACTAAGAATAAAATTGTGTGTTTAAAACGGATAGGACAGAGTAATTTCTGACGTGGTATGGTCCACCTGGCTCTGGGTCCACTGATCAGTGTTGTTAAAATCTCTTCCGTTCGTCCTCGTGCACAGCTATTTGCGCGAGCACTCCTTAATTTAACAGTGAAAGACTAGAGGAAATACAACTAGTCGTCACCACCCACCGCTGAAAGGGCGAGCATGTTTGGTGTGACGGAGATTCGAACTCGCGAAAGTTTGAAGTCCATTAAAAATTAACGGGGAATATATCCCTTCGCTTTTCTCGACATGATAGTCACGAAAATGGAAATAAATCAGTAAGATCGTTACAGGGGGGGGAAAAATCTAATGCATCGTCAATACCAGTTGGTTAATGTTTTGTTACGGCGACGTGTTTCTGTTTCCGTGTACTTAGACATTATTTCATACTGTCGCAGTATCTATCATTTCTGTGTACCGTGGAAGATTAAACCTTTAATGTCAATTTATCTTCAAACGTTTTGACTCCACGTGACTCTTCACACAGTTTTAAACACTTCATATTAAGGTGGTCGCACGCCACCGTACTAACAGCGAAGATACACTGACGTTGAATCGATGTGTTCTATTCTTACGATCCCTAGTGGCGGGCTCGCACCTCTACAAACAGCGTTTCGATACCCCTGGTAGACAGAGCAGAGATAGCTCATCGTGTAGCTTTGTGAGTAATTTTAAACATTCAATAAATTCTATCCTTAGCTTTATTAATTTTTTTTTTCATTCTTAATCATGTAGTTAGGGTTAGCAATTTCCTTCAAACACACCTCTCATTCATAATTGGCAGAAACAGGAAGGAGAGAGTAAATCTAGCCTGACAACAATGTGCCTGCTGAAAACAAAACATGAAAGGGAATAAGGGACTTGCACCCCCCACGGAAAGTTTTATTTTTTTTATTAATACGACGATTTTGATGCGACTGGGGGTGATGAGTCAAATTGTGTTCGAAGTCAGGGAGAACAAAGTAAATAGTTAAATGGCTGACCAGATGACATGACCTTCTAGTTTTACGTTGACCTCTTTATCTTTCCGTTTTTCCAGCCACCACCTTTTTCTCGGAATCAGATTAGTCCTTTCACTCGAGTCTATCGCTGCTAAAATTAGGAACTTCGTGTAATTTTGCTTCTAAGAAACAAACAAAATATTTACCCTCTCTAACTCCTTGTTTCGACACCCGTCTGAACGTTATCAGTTGGTTACTTCTGATTGACCAATAGAAATTAAGTACAAATAACAGTAAGTCAAATGTTTAACAGTAAGTCAAATGTTTTATTAATGGAGAAAAAAATATTATTACAAAGTACTAGAACAACTACCCCACCCCCTAGTGGCACATCGGTACATCTGCAGACTTACGACGTTAGAAACCGGGTTTTGATACTCGCGGTGGGTAGAGCACAGATAGCCTTTTGTGTAGTGTTGGGATTAATTACAAACAAACAGACTAACTAAACAGAACAAAGTCAGACGACAGAATGATTAAATAATACCCTTTCAAGTCGGACCAGGACTTCACTCTGATGTTCCATAACCTTAGTTTGTGTAGCTTTGTGCTTAAACAACTAAAACAACTTAAGATCGTGGAACAGCACAAGAGCTCCCTCTACATTTTGTCGAAGACATGGTATTTAAAATAGGCAAATCTTTACCTTAATGCTGAATCAAATAAAACCAATATTAATAAAAGTAAAATTAAATCAAATATTATAATAATTACACTTCACTTACTTCATACAGTTCACCTGTGGCAGTAGTTGTTAATACAAATGATGATATATACAGCATCAGTACTTCTGCAATGTTTATCATATTATTGCAGCTGCCATGATGAATCTTGGTATTGTGCGAAAGGCCTCTTCGGCAGTGGATAAGGTAAGTATATGTAATTAAAATAGCAATATTTGTCTTTGCCTTTCCTTACAAGTTCTCAGAATAAAAAGTTTATTCAGTTTATTGTCATCAAAATGAACAATGACAATTTTTTTTTTGTTTATTTAGAAGTTAGCACAAAGCTACGCAATCGGCTATCTGTGCTCTGCTCGGTTTTTAGCGAAGTGAGTCGGTAGACATACTGCTTGTGCCACTGGGAGTAATAGGGAAAAAAAATAAACAAATGTAACCTGTTCAGTGTCGATCGGTAACACAGTGCTACGGACGAGTTAATTCATTCTCAATAATACCTAACTTCAACGATAGATGTTAGCACCATAAATGCATTTGACCTACTTACAAACTGTTTCACTTTCGATCTAAAATGGCGTCACGAAAAAAGTTACAAAATGAAGAAGCATTAGGGTTGTATTGTAGCAGCTGAAATACTTGGCAGTCAACAGGTTAAATCAACTGCCGCTGTATATAACCACGTGAGCTGGTGAAAACCTTCCCCATGAACGAGGAAAATTAGTGGAATCCGTTTTGTGGTATACAGTGGATAATACCAGTATGGTTTTTCAATATTTAACACCTAATATAACAGCTAATAAGTTGCAGCACTGTGGATTAATTTCTTTAAACGCACAGTAGAGATCATACCCCGTATTTTAATGTAAAAAGCCCAGAAGGGTGTCCCTGAGTTATTTGGGGTGGAGGGAATGGACGCAGAAGAATTTTACCCCAAAATTACGATATTATTTTTTTACACAAACAACAACAAACGGACAAACAGAGTATGCGAAATCCCAACAGATAAACAACTTCTACAAAGATTAGTACAGCCTTCGTAGTCCTATGCACTGGTCAATTGACGCCTGAATGGCCATTTGTGAATACATTAAAAGCTAAACAAATTCATAATATTACCTACACTACTAATATTGGCTGCTAAAAGTTATGACGTTAAGATCAGTTTTCAATTTCCAAACTTATCTAACGCTTATTTCTTTGTTCACTTTTAACTTGTGCAAAACTGGTCAATTTACAACAATGAATAAAACAGTCAATGACTAAACTTCCCGCATGGTGCCAGATTGTTTATTTTTGGAAATTCTCGGACATCATCCGTTGGTTAACAAGAACTAAAAACAAAAAATATTGATGAGGCTCCGATGGTCTATTTAATACTAAAACTACATGGGTAAGTAAATCCTTGTGTTATACAACCTTCATGGGTGGATACATCCTTGTGTTATACAACCTTCATGACTGGATACATCCTTGTGTTACACAACCTTCACGGCTGGGTACATCCTTGTGTTATACATCCTTCATGGGTGGATACATCCTTGTGTTATACAACCTTCATGGGTGGATACATTCTTGTGTTATACAACCTTCATGGGTGGATACATCCTTATGTTACACAACCTTCATGGCTAGATACATTATTGTGTTACACAACCTTCATGGGTGGATAGATCCTTGTGTTATACAACCTTCACGGCTGGATACATCCTTGTGTTATACAACCTTCACAGCTGGATACATCCTTGTGTTATACATCCTTCACAGCTGGATACATCCTTGTGTTATACAACCTTTATGGGTGGATACATCCTTGTGTTATACAACCTTCACAGCTGGATACATCCTTGTGTTATACATCCTTCACAGCTGGATACATCCTTGTGTTATGCAACCTTTATGGGTGGATACATCCTTGTGTTATACAACCTTCACAGCTGGATACATCCTTGTGTTATACAACCTTCACAGCTGGATACATCCTTGTGTTATACATCCTTCACAGCTGGATACATCCTTGTGTTATACAACCTTTATGGGTGGATACATCCTTGTGTTATACAACCTTCACAGCTGGATACATCCTTGTGTTATACATACTTCACAGCTGCATACCTACTAGTGTTACACAAACTTCATAGCTGGATACATCCTTGTGTTATACATACTTCACAGCTGGATACCTACTAGTGTTACACAAACTTCATAGCTGGATACATCCTTGTGTTATACAACCTTGATGGCTGGATACATCCTTGTGTTATACAACCTTCACGGCTGGATACATCCTTGTGTTATACATACCTCACAGCTGGATACATCCTTGTGTTATACAACCTTCATAGCTGGATACATCCTTGTGTTATACAACCTTCACGGCTAGATACCTACTAGTGTTACACAAACTTCATAGCTGGATACATCCTTGTGTTATACATACTTCACAGCTGGATACCTACTAGTGTTACACAAACTTCATAGCTGGATACATCCTTGTGTTATACATACTTCACAGCTGGATACCTACTAGTGTTACACAAACTTCATAGCTGGATACATCCTTGTGTTATACATACTTCACAGCTGGATATACCGTCTTTATTTTCATTTTCTGACAGTCATCTGGGTGTCATTTACAGAACAAGTTATATCATGTTTCATCAGAGAATAAAAAAATCAAATATTTCTTGTAGTTATGGGGCTAGTAAAAATATATTATAACATTTGTACTCACATATATTTAAATCACTGTAAGTATCGGGCCTGGCATGGCCTAGCGCGTAAAGGCGTGCACTTCGTAATCTGAGGGTCGCGGGTTCGCGCCCGAGTCGCGCCAAACATGCTCGCCCTCCCAGCCGTGGGTACGTAATAATGTGACGGTCAATCCCACTATTCGTTGGTAAAAGAGTAGCCCAAGAGTTGGCGGTGGGTGGTGATGACTAGCTGCCTTCCCTCTAGTCTTACACTGCTAAATTATGGACGGCTAGCACAGATAGCCCTCGAGTATCTTTGTGCGAAATTCCAAAAAACAAACAAACAAACTGTAAGTATCGAACAAAAACACATACGATTCTTAAAGTGTTACATAAAGAAATGGAAAAAATAACGAAATAGGTCATTATTGTGTGTTAGCTTCTTCCTGTTTCCTTAACAATCGTCAGGTAAGTTAATATTAGTCTTTTGTAGTGATATTGGGAGAACAAACATTTTTTATGTTGTTTTCTGTCCCATAAAGAAGTAATTAAAGACTTAAATTAATCTGTATTTTGCAATAATAATGACGTGTGTTCTAGACCCATCTTTGATAAAACCAGTCTTACTGTCACCTATTATTTCATTTATAATGTTACATTTTAAGGCTTATGGATCAATTTCATATGATGTTAAAACAAGAAAGTTAGTTTTCTAGATGTAAAAGACCAAACAAACATGGAAGCATTACTGTTCTACTATTTTTAAAATGTTTCAGAATTGCATTGAAAAGTATTTTGATAACTTATTTTAACTCCGTTTAAACTCTGTGATCTAATATAAGGCTTTACCTGGGGCAGTCACTGCAGGAACTATGCTTTACTGATTCTTAAGCTATCTTAGTTTACTGATCTGTATAAACCACACCTATCCGGAGATTGGTGTCAAGGCCACCCCTGTTCACTCACTCTGTTGTTATATGTTGTTGTTTGTTTGTTTTTTGTTTACAGTCAGGGTTAAAAACAATGGCTCACCTACAGGATTCATCAATCTATTAACAACAAGTGTGTTGTATTTGCACTCACTCTGTTGTTATATATTTTTTGTTTACAGTTAGTGTTAGGAACAATGGCTCACCTACAGGGTACATCAATCCATTAAAAACAAATATGTTGTATTTGGCTATTTGGACCTTTCAAAATGGTTTTGAGTGTTTTCGAGTGATTTCTTACTAAATGTTTTCCCTATTTATAAGTTTGTCTCAAAAGGAACACATAAATAAACGCAAAACGAAGCCTGAATTTATCTTGTCAAAAACTATTCTTGACTTAATCTGGTTCTCAGCAGCGTTAGCAGTTAGTTACTTCGTGGTTAGCAACCCTTGACCTTTCGACCGATGACAGTCGAATATTTGCTCATGAGAGGTATTAACTTGCAAACGTAAAGTGACTTAGTTTTAGCCAACAAGTGAACCTTTCCAAGTCCGGAGTCGAAAGTAAGGACGTAAAGTATTGGTTAATTTACATTTCACAGTTCAATTATATTTCAAAAACAAAAAAGATATATAACAAAATAAATACTGCTATTATAGACTATTTAACATTAACTTCAGAATACAAACTAATACACAAAGTACAGAGCCGCATGGACCTATCTGAAGTTTCCATCGCGAAAAATGAAACCTCGAATTATAGCGTTTTAAGTCCGTAAACTTACTGCTGCCCAACCGGGGGTTCCCCACTGGTACAGCGGTACAACTAGGGATTTACAATGCTGAGGCCAGAGGTTCGATTCCCTTCGGTGGACTCAGCAGATAGCCCGATGTGGCTTTGCTGTAAGAAAACACACACCAACTCGGGAGACGATTAAATATCTTTTCACACACACTCAACCGTTTTTATATCTGTTCATACCTCAGTGGATAAAATAATAGTAATATTCCATAAATTATTTTTTAAAATAAAAACAATTTTTCGTGGAAATATTTGAAACTCGTTCGTGTTTTTTTTTCATGGAATGATAAAATTTGTATATCAAAAACCTGCTTCCTAAAAAATGTATTTAGACAAATAATCCATTAAATTAAATATTTCTATTGTTTGCGCCCAAAACAATAGCTTCGGAAAGAAAAACTAGTTTTACAATACTATACAGTAATAAAAATTAAATGATGAACAGTGGAACTACGGCAACAACAATGAGCACGTGACACGTGTGTAGAGTGGCAAACATTTAATTACTGAATGTGCTCTGTTTTACATGTTCCATCTTCAGCGAGATATGTTGTACAGGGTAAAATATTAGGTACAAAAAAATTATAAGATTAAAACGTATTATAAAGAGTAATTACAGTACAGAATTTGTTTTGGACAAAGATACATAACGAGCTATCTCTGTTCTTCCCACCACGGGTGTCGAACTTTGGGTTTTAGCGTTATAACTCTGTAGACATAGCGCTGTGCCACCGAATGGTAAGGATAGAGGAAAGTTAAAAAAACAAACAAACAAACAAGAAATAATAGGATATAACAACAATTGTAATAATATTACACATTGGCCAAGCGTGTTAAGGTGTTCGAGTCGTAATTTGAGGGTCGCGGATTCGAATCCTGGTCGCATTAAACATGCTCGCCCTCCCAGCTGTGGGGGCGTAATATGTTACAATCCCGCTATTCGTCTGTAAAAGAGTAGCTCAACAGTGGGCGGTGAGTGGTGATGACTAGCTGCCTTCCCTCTAGTCTTACACTGCTAAATTATTATTTATATTATTTAAAACAAATATTGGTATTTACAATCTCTGAATGGTATTTAAAAAAAAAAAAACACGAAATGTTTTTCCCTGCTGTGATAAGGGAATATAAGTTTCTGTGTTATATCTTTTGAAAGTACCAATTAAAAATGTTTTTTTTCTCAAAGAGAATATACCAACTTAACTAAAATATAACAGTAATGTTATTCTATCTTTCTACTACACGTGTCTTTCTAGTAAAATAATAAAGAGTAAAAAACATTACTTAGCAGTATTATTTGGATGTTTTATAATAGTTACATTTGCCGTCACTAGATGGAAGAGCATGATGTATGTACACAACGGCAGTTTCGGACTTGCAAACAAGATATCTGACAAAACAATCTCGCTAAAAATATGTAGAAAATAAGGAATTATCTAACTTAATATTAAATGTATCAAGCAACTGAAATCTTTATGCAAGTGAAAGATCTGTGAACATGTTATTGATGTCTTAGTTTAATAATACCAGTTTCTTAATTATCAAAATAATACATTATATAGTAGTCTTTTCTTCGTTCATATTTAAAGTGTGGATGAGCTTGGAGCTATTTGATCTCATTTGAATTACAAGAGATGTGATGAACCCGTATACTGATTTTTTCCCAGTGTATTTAGTTTGTTTTGGTTTTTTTTGCGCGTATTAGATCTGGAATCGAACTCTTTGCCTTCTGCTGTTATTTACTGTTTGTGAGCTGTCTTCAACTGCTGTGACCCAGAAGCTGTTCAGTTATGGTAATTTTTTTACACAGTAATGTGTTTTGTTATAGTGGTACCAACTGGGATGAATATCCAGTGGATAACTATCCGTTCTGTTCCTTCTGGTGGCTGTGAAAAGGGTTTGGTTAATTTTGGGGGCCTGGCATGGCCTAGCGCGTTAAGGCGTGCGCTTCGTAATCTGAGGATCGCGGGTTCGCGCCCGAGTCGCGCCAAACATGCTCGCCCTTCCAGCCGTGGGTGCGTTATAATGTGACGGTCAATCCCACTATTCGTTGGTAAAAGAGTAGCCCAAGAGTTGGAGGTGGGTGGTGATGACTAGCTGCCTTCCCTCTAGTCTTACACTGCTAAATTAGGGACGGCTAGCACAGATAGCCCTCGAGTAGCTTTGTGCGAAATTCCAAAAACCAAACCAAACCAAAACCAAACCTTCTGAAGTTTCACATGAGGTTATTCCTCTTGACCCTTTATTGATTGATTGGTTTGTCCTGGTGTTGTGAGGGCCACGTGTCCCATCTCTGTGATGTTAAATGTTTGGATTTTGACTATAGCGAAGGTCCTAACATTGACTTCTTTGTGGTAAGAGTCATCGTACTTCTTGTTTCCTGAAGGGGTCTACCTATACGAGTAAAATGGCAGGTTTGCTGACCTTTTAACCAGTCGTTTCTGGTCCATGATATTACGCCATGTTCTCGCTGTTGAAGTGCCCAAGGATGAATAGACTTTCTCTGATCAAGGTGATACGTCGTTTTCATCTCAGTTCTTGTACTCTGTAGGCCAGGCATGGCTAGGTGGTTAGAATGCTTAACTTGTGATCTGAGGATCACGGATTCGAATCCCCACCGAACCAAACATGCTCGCCGTATAATGTAACGCTCAATCCCTCTATTTATTGGTAAACGAGTAGCCCAAGAGTTGGCAGTGGGTGGTGGTGACTAGTTGTCTTCCTTCTAATCTTGCACTCCTAAGTTAAGGACGGTTAGCGCAGATAGCCTTCGTGTAGCTTTGCGCGAAATGTAAGAACAAACAAATCTTGAACTCTCCCGTGCTTAAACCTACTAGTGATGTCGTGTGTGCCTCGTGTCCTGTTTAAGGTGATGCATTTGCCCTTCCATCTTGTATTGTGCTCCCACTCTTTCCATCTGAGGATCCAGTGGGGTGCTACTAATCACCCAGTGCAACTGTTCCAGTTATCAGCTTTCTTCAGTCCACTTAGCTTTTCTTCTGAAAGCTCTTGTAGCGAACCCTCTCCTGTTGCAATTAATTCTCAATTGCCTGAGGAGAGTGAGGTGCTGGTGAAACATGTACCAGTGGAGTATTTTCTTAATGTTTCTAACTGTTTACACATATGTTCCATTTCAACTGATTCATCCCATATTGTTAACATGCCCTCTGTCGTTCCTGGTAGGAAGTCTCGCATACCTATTTCGGTACCTCTGCTCCTGTCTTCTGCCTCTAGCGTTGCTTACCAACTGAATCGTCCTTCTCGGGCTGTTGGGGGCCCTTTACCAGCTGGCGTGACTGTCAGTGTGCTGTTGCTTGGTGTGAGTAGCATTACGTGTGTTTTGTCAACAGCTAAGCCCTCTGTCACTGTCAGGCAACAGCGTTTATGATGGACGTATACCTTCTATTTTGATAATAGGGCTCTCTTGTTTAACTCTTTGTACATTTGCCAAGCAGTGGTATGTTGTTTCATTGTATTTCATAATACATGTGATTGTGTATTCACTGTATTTCATAATACACGTGATTGTGTATTCACTGTATTTCATAACACTTGTGATTGTGTATTCACTGTATTTCATAATACTTGTGATTGTGTATTCACTGTATTTCATAATACATGTGATTGTGTATTCACTGTATTTCGTAACACTTGTGATTGTGTATTCACTGTATTTCATAATACTTGTGATTGTGTATTCACTGTATTTCATAATACATGTGATTGTGTATTCACTGTATTTCATAATACATGTGATTGTGTATTCACTGTATTTCATAACACTTGCGATTGTGTATTCACTGTATTTCATAATACATGTGATTGTGTATTCACTGTATTTCATAACACTTGTGATTGTGTATTCACTGTATTTCATAATACTCGTGATTGTGTATTCACTGTATTTCATAATACATGTGATTGTGTATTCACTGTATTTCATAACACTTGTGATTGTGTATTCACTGTATTTCATAATACATGTGATTGTGTATTCACTGTATTTCATAATACATGTGATTGTGTATTCACTGTATTTCATAACACATGTGATTGTGTATTCACTGTATTTCATAATACATGTGATTGTGTATTCACTGTATTTCATAATACATGTGATTGTGTATTCACTGTATTTCATAACACTCGTGATTGTGTATTCACTGTATTTCATAATACATGTGATTGTGTATTCACTGTATTTCATAATACATGTGATTGTGTATTCACTGTATTTCATAATACATGTGATTGTGTATTCACTGTATTTCATAACACTCGTGATTGTGTATTCACTGTATTTCATAATACATGTGATTGTGTATTCACTGTATTTCATAACACTCGTGATTGTGTATTCACTGTATTTCATAACACTCGTGATTGTGTATTCACTGTATTTCATAATACATGTGATTGTGTATTCACTGTATTTCATAATACACGTGATTGTGTATTCACTGTATTTCATAACACTCGTGATTGTGTATTCACTGTATTTCATAATACATGTGATTGTGTATTTACTGTATTTCATAACACTCGTGATTGTGTATTCACTGTATTTCATAATACATGTGATTGTGTATTCACTGTATTTCATAATACATGTGATTGTGTATTCACTGTATTTCATAATACATGTGCTTGTGTATTCACTGTATTTCATAATACATGTGATTATGTATTCACTGTATTTCATAATGACTTCTTGTGTCATCTTCTAACATTTTTATTTCTGAGCCTATTTCTTTGATTTGTTAAAGCGGATCATTTGGTTATAATTGTAAAGATAGTGTTATCCCATATCAACTTTGTTTTTCACTAATTGTGTATTGTGATAATAAAATTTCAAAACTGTATGATACTTCCTTGTTTAGGATCTGTATAATACTTTCCTTATACATTTCTCTGATCCTAACATATCATCAATTGCATGCACATACACTAACCTGCCATGAAGTTGGAAGTCGTGGGCGCTGGAAACACCCCATTAACATTGTTCAACTGCACTGGGACACTTGTACCATCCTGGAGAAACCATTTCAACTTCACTGTCTTCTGATTTAATGCAAAATTACATTAACTATAAGGCTGTACTACAAGTGTAATAACTGTGGTTTCATATAAAGAAAACGTTTAGAAGTTCGATTACCTCTCAATAGATGGGGACAGTATTGAACTATTTAACAAACGACAACTTTCCTTTAAAACACAAGAAAAATAAGAATGTTTACAATATGCAACTTTATATTTACTTTAAAAATGAATTCCTCGACATCATGAATTATCATTGTTGCAAATATTTTTCATTATTCATATAGAATATTCAGTCTTCTACTAAGTAGAGCTCAGCATTCCTTTATGATCACTGTCAGTGCTATCCTTACCTGATAATAAAACATTATTTGAATAAAACATATTTGCAGGGCTTGGTCCAATAATTTATCAATTAAATACTCTAACCAGTTTGCCAACACCTCCTTTTTACTGGTGTATGTATTTATTTTCTGATTAGTAACTCCAAACCCCAAGTTACTGTATGCGAATACAATTGACGACCACCTGTCAGGGTTCCAGCAGTTAACAGGAAAGACATCCGTCACAAGGATACTAAATTACTCATACACCTTGAGCACCAAGCTCTGCCCGACTGAAACTATGAAAGAAATATCACTATATATGTATTGTTTTGATAATAAATAAACTGGTTTTCATAAACTGAGACACCAATCTTTCACTTGCATAAATATTTCAGTTGTTTGATACATTTAATATTAAGTTAGATAATTCCTTATTTATTCACGTATTTTTAGCGAAATTGTTTTGTCAGATACCTTGTTTGCAAGTCCCAAACCGTCGTTGTGTAAATACATCATGTTCTTCCATCTAACGACGACAAATGTAACTATTATAAAACATCCAAATAATACTGCTGGGTAATGGTTTTTCCTCTTTATTATTTTACTAGAAAGACACGTGTAGTAGAAAGATAGAATAACATTACTGCTATATTTTAATTAAGTTGGTATATTCTCTTTGAGAAAAAAAATTTTATTGGTACTTTCAAAAGATATAACACAGAAAAATGATATTATATTCCCTTATCATATCAGGGGGGGAAACATTTTGTGCGTTTTTTAAATTACCATTTAGAGATTGTAAATACCAATGTTTGTTTTGAATAATATAAAAATAATGTCGTTTTTAATTTTTGTCTTGAAAGTATGAAACTAATAAAACATAAGTTGGCTAAAAGAAGAGCTGTGTGTGGATTTACAATTAATGACTGTCAATGAACCTTTAAATAAAAAGTAACAAATACAATATTAATACTTTAAATAGAAAAGTGAGTGGGAAATTGTGGCACTAACAGTACTTTTTCATGTAAAGTTTACTAAATTAAACTCACAAGTTTCATGTTGACACTTTTGCATAATTAAATAATTAAACACAAAGAAAACTTTTGTTTATTATGTTTTATTCAAATTTAAAAATACAAGGTCTTTTTCAAAAGCTGGAACCCCCAAAGAAATTGTAGACTGTTGAATAATACACGTAAAGACTGATCGTTCCTTTCTTCGGTTAGTAAAGTTTCACAGTGAGGTCACAAATTTTCAAAATAATTAAGATGTTTTATTCACAAGTTCAACTACAAAGAATATTTAAATCACCTGTCAAAGTACGAAAAGCGTTCAGATCTAAAGACCTACAACCTAACCCTGCGTATTCTAGGATCGTATATAAATACACAGGTGGTAGCTGTAATGCCCTTACATTGGGAAAAATACATACACCAATTACAACTGCGAACATATTGGGGTAACAAGCAGAACTGGTAAAAAACTATGAAATCCACCAGACTTCGCATTTCAAACAACAACCACTCCATCTTGATTATGAATTTCAAAGTCATCTCATCTGGATAATCAAATATTGAACTTTTAATTGAAGGAAGTTTATCCATTATAAATAAACCCCAAACATTAAATAACAACACAGTTTCAATACACTTAAGTACTTTCTTAATAACTTGTATCATATTATTACAATTGTTGTCATATCTTATTATTTCTTGTTTATTTGTTTGTCTTTCAATTTACTCTATCCTTTTATTCTGTATTTAATTACCTTTTATAAAATGTTTTAACCTTATAAATTTTTGTACCTAATATTTTACCCTGTTCAATATAGCTTGTTGAAAATGGATTGCAGATATTTTTTAATAGATTGTTTGACTTGAAGGCGGAAGACTTTCGAAGCGTCGTCCTGTACACTTGTGTGTCCACAACATCCAGTTGCTGTCCATTCCACAAAGTTTTATCGTGGATTACAGATGTTCCGAAATGTTCAGGGATTAAATGTTGCTACTGTCGTTCTTTCGTTCATCAATAAAATTCGATTTTCGTCGAATGAATTTGTTGCTAAAATTAAAGTTACAGTAATTGGACCTCCCTATTTTATCATGTCATCCTAAGGGGCCCGGCATGGCCTCGCGCGTTAAGGCGTGCGCTTGGTAATCTGAGGGTCGCGGGTTCGCGCCCGAATCGCGCTAAACATGCCCTCCCAGCCGTGGGGGCGTTATAATGTTACGGTCAATCCCACTATTCGTTGGTAAAAGAGTAGCCCAAGAGTTGGCGGTGATGACTAGCTGCCTTCCCTCTAGTCTTACACTGCAAAATTAGGGACGGCTAGCACAGATAGCCCTCGAGTAGCTTTGTGCGAAATTCAGAAACAAACAAAGTCATCCTAAGTTTTATTTATTGTTAGTAAACATTGTAATAGTTCTGTACCTTGGGTTTTTGCCATGGGTTAGTAAACAGATATATTTGTTTGGTTTTTATATAGTTAAGTAGATAAAAATAGCACAGTTAAGAATGCCTCACTACGATTAGTGTATGTTTATTGAGTTATTTATATTTTCAGACCGTTAGTCCTGTTTACACCATTGACTCTAATCTAACTTAGGCAGACATTTTGGAGATTTAAAGTAACAAAAGGGTTTAATAATCTAGAATATCAAGATATGTTTAAGGAAACGATTAAATTAGAGTGAGTTGTTCAAGGAACTTCTACATAGACATCAGGAAATCGATGGTGTTATGATAAGTTTTCCACGTCAAAGACAGATTTCAGGAAGTACTTTAAGCTGCGAAAGACTTATTGTGCTGCTGTTGCTATGAGACAGGTTGCAGCAGACGATAATGATGTCACTAGTATATACGTCAGTGATTACGTGATTTTACCACACCTGAAGAAAGAAACAGTTGAAAACAAATGACAGATGCTGTGAAATACTTACTTAAAATAACCACATCAAGGATCAAGCATAAATGGCAGTTGGTCAGATTTTACATTAAACTCTTGACCAACAAGAAACTGGTCGAAAATAATTTCTCGGGAGATGTCAGTGGCATCAATGATGTATGGAGAAGTGTCATTTTTACTTGATGGTATTTATCAATTGCATAATTGATTGTTTATAGTTTCCCTACAAAAAAAGTTTAAAATATCTATAATTAAAGCCTCCCAGAGAGAAAGCGATAAGTCTTCGGACTTAAGACACTAATATTCTCAGTTCCATTACGTGTGGTGAAAACAGCAGATAGCATAACGTGGCTTTTTTCTAAAATAAACAATATATGATTAAATACCTGGTTATGATGCATAACAATGCTCAACAAATTTCAAATAAACAGTAGATGCTATTTATACTGTCATAGAAATTAATTTTTTTTGTTCACAGCATATGATTTCTATTTTCATAATTTTCTCTCAATGCAATTGACAGTACAATAAAACACTTTGATCTAGATATGTATGTGGCTTATTTGTGTGTTGTCGAATGATAAAAAGTGCTGTGGTTTTTTGTTTTTTTTTTTAATTTCGCGCAAAGCTATACGAGGGTTATCTGCGCAAAAGTGTTGTGTCTTAACACCCAAAGAAAACTCACTTATGTTGTTTTAAATGTTGTAACCTATAAAGCTGTGTTGTGTTGAATGTCATAATTCACGAATCTATGTTGTTTTAAATATTAAAATTTATAAACCTATGTTAAGATCTCAGAACAACTAAAACTTTGTGCAATTTTGAGCTTAACTTCGGAGAAACAAACAAACAATATTATTTTATTGGCCTAAATACATTTATGCGAGCTAAAATTGAAACCGACAATGTGAACATTGTACATGTTCTTCCTGTCATTGTTTACATCCACATTTCATAGTTCGTTATTCCTTCGATACGTGAACTGACGACGTATATAAAATTATCTGTATTTATATTTTTTACTTGTTGGTTAGGGGGCGTTCTACTCGCAATCTGTTGTCCCTCGCTGGGACAGCGGTAAGTCTACTGATTTACAACGTTGATATCATGGGTTGGATTTACCTCGGTAGACACAGCAAATAGCCCAATGTAGCTTTGCTAAAAGAAAAACTAACTAATGCAAATTTATTAGTAGGAAAACTGCTAAAGTTATCTACTACTTTCGATAAATTTAAAATACTGACAAGACGTAAAATATCTTACTAACTATCACCAGGGCTTGTTCCCTCATATGTCTGTTTTAAATTTCGCGCGAAGCTACATGAGGACTATCTGTACTAGCCGTCCCTAATTTGCCAGCGTAAGACTAGAGGAAAGGCACCCCCCGCCAACTTTAGGGCTACTCTTTTACCAACGAATTGGGCCTGGCATGGCCGAGCGCGTAAGGCGTGCGACTCGTAATCCGAGGGTCGCGGGTTCGCGCCCGCGTCGCGCTACACACGCTCGCCCTCCCAGCCGTGGGGGTGTATAATGTGACGGTCAATCCCACTATTCGTTGGTAAAAGAGTAGCCCAAGAGTTGGCGGTGGGTGGTGATGACTAGCTGCCTTCCCTCTAGTCTTACACTGCTAAATTAGGGACGGCTAGCACAGATAGCCCTCGAGTAGCTTTGTGCGAAATTCCAAAAAAAAAAAACCCCAACGAATTGACTGTCATATTATAACGCTCTCATGGCTGAAAGGACGAGCATGTTCGGTATGATGGGGAATCGAACCCGCGACCCTCAGATTATGAGATGAGTGCCCTCACCACCTGACCATTCCAGGCTCGCTTTAAAGGAACAGTGTTTTAACCAAAACACAACGTGGTTCTGCGTGTTTTGCACCTTAATCCAAACAGTTTTATCTATTTAAGCCTTATTCGTCTTATAACTAATATTAAAACACAATCAATTTGAAAGTATTTGTGCTTTATACTTTGTAAATAATTCAAAAATTATTATTTATACTGGTGAGAGTGGGTCAACTCGTTCATTAGGGAAGTCTGATATATTTTTTAAATAATACTTTAATACAAATAATAATAAATTGGAAATAAAATGTTATTGTAGCTCATGAAATTGATATCATTTAAAATTAAAGTTATTTTGTCTGTATTACCTATTCTACCAGTACTTAGTAAACTTACTCTTAACTATTCATAGAATTGCTCTAAGTTTTATTTCAAGTATAAACGCTCAGCGCATTGTTTTATCACGTCTGGACTGATTTCATCTTTAACTTGGAGGTCAAACCCTTTCCGCTGACCTGTTTAACTACATCCGAGGTCCCGTAGATTATTTTACTCTAAATTCAATTGGAGGATAGGTTCGTAAAGATCTTGATGAATAGTAAAATCGGTCATACCCGCGACCCACGCTTGGCACTGCTGGAGTACAAAATTATAGCTAATAAAAGGAGGGGAAAAAGTCTCAACAGATCAATTTAACTCTAGTCCTACGTAATGGAATTTCAGGTATTGCGACTGTTGAGCATTATCTCTTGTATTGTATGACTGTAGTATGATAACAGTCTTGAAAGCTCTAGTAGTTATATTCTGCCCATCTCCGATCGCTACGTTGTAGTTATAGGTGGCGCTAAATTATTTGAGTTACCGTTTTATTACAGTGGAAATTTAGGAAGTACGTTGCGGTACTGAATACCAATAGCAACAGTGACGTATGGTTAGTTGTTCTAGTCGTTCGTTCTTAGTCTTAACAGTTGGAAAGAAAAGGCTTAGTTTGTTTTGAAAACGGTAATGTCAGAATTCAAGGATATTGGATTAAACGACCCTGAAAACAAACGTGCGCTTAGTGCTAATAGCGATATGGATAAATTAACAGATGATTTCCAAGACGCAGATTTTAAGGGCGGGACCCTTTCACTTTCGCAAGACCAAGACTTACTAACTAATACATCTTCGATGTCTAATCCAAGCAGTGTGGCTAGTACTACGCCTTTAGCTGCAGGTGAGGTCGAAGTACAATATTAAGAGTTTTAAAAATATTTTAGACTTCATGATGAAGTGATCGCTTAAAAAAAACAACAACAACAAATATTTAGAATATGTAGATTTCTATTAGTACTACTAGGTTAGAAATAAAATTGAATTTCCTTTTTTAAGTGAACCATTTTAAATTCTCTAAACCTATGAACTCTAATTACAGTACAAACGTATGAGAGGTTTTAAATTGATTTAACATTTACGATTCATTGTATGTTTATCATGCCGTATGTTAGTTTAGCCTGAATTAAGGCTTGAAGGTTTCTAACTTTTTTTTTTTTTTTTTTACAAGTGACAATGTTTTGCAGTTTCGTATAAAGTAACCTAAAATTGGGGACATCACACTTAGTTACATATCACCACAATAAATAACAAAAAAGGACAAAATTTTTTTAATCTATTGGTTGTACAACAGCATTACTTAACGTGGGTTACATGGGGCTGATTAGAATAGTAGTTTTAAACTTCAGAAATTTTTATGATTGGAAGAAACCAGTAAATGATATAAGATGATTCCCAGGAGAAAAAACAACAACAAAAAAACTTTGTTTTTCTGAGTAACTTCTTTTAAACTAACTATGCTATTAAGCCTACTTTTATTACTATTAAAAAAATCAAAGGATGGAACATCATTTTTTGAAGTTATAATTTAGCTATAAATGTGAACATTCAAGTTTACTGAGAATTTCAGCCTGTTCTTGTGAGTCACTGGTTTGAATAGTGTTTCATTTGGATTACATCTTCAGAAATAATACTTCCATTAGCAGTGTAAATTACCAAAAGTTTCTAGAAACTGGCTTTTATTTTATTTCTTTAAGTTAGACACTTCAACATGCAAGTGCACACACACACTGCTTACTTAAGAACTCTGCTAAAGTATCATGAGAACTGAGGCTTACCACTTTTGATATGCTCTAATGTAATAGATAACCATAATTGATTTTACGTCATTGCTGGTGGTGATTTGTGTATTTCATAACAAAATAATTTGCTATTACAACTTTCAGTTTAAAGAATTGGATAAAATCACATCCTCTGTGGGGGGGGGGGGGAAAGTAAACAGTGGGATTAATTGTAACATGCATGGTATTCTAGTTATATTTTCTATGTGATTTTATATTTTATTAGAATTACTGTATCTAACAAAATCGTGGATTGACAAGCACTTTGCTTGGTACATGCAGTTTAAATAAAATACAACATGGTATTTCTCTATGTTCACAGTTTAACATTAGTTTTAGATACTTCCATAATATTTCGCTATGTAATTCGTACAGTTAGGATCTATACAAAGTGATAGAATTCTTGGTTTCAGTGCTGTTATATTAGGACAAATAAAAGCTAAATCCAGAAAAAATAATTTGCATACTTGTCAGGTAAAATAACTTGTATTAATTTAGTGTTTTGTAAAATTGGTTTTAAGTAAGTGGTTATTGTTTATTCTAGTAATGGGGCCAGAGATTATACTAAATATTACTGTTAATTGTTTTAGAATTAAAAAAAAAGATTAAAATAATTGTTAATATAGCTATTTAAAGTTGACCAGTTAATGCAATTTTGAAAATAAATAAAACTGTTTTGTTTACTAAACAATAACACTAGAGTATTGAGTTAAAGAATCAAATGTTTTAGTGTTTTCAAATCTTTCTGCAGACAATGAAATATGTCATTTTGAAAGTGAACAAAACATTGAACGTGATACCAGAAACTATGGAAAGTTACTTGCATGATTCTAGAGGTTGTTGAATGAAACTGATTTAAAGACATAGAAATGTCCACACAGACGTTATCTTCTCTAGTATAATAAATATAAATATTCGAAACACCACTTGGTTTGAAATATCATATTTTATTTATATTTTTTAATTTTAGTAGGTTGTTAGCACTGTTGCAGGTTTGAAACTGTTCCGAAGTAAACCTAATTAAAATTAATACATTTAAATACATGATTTTTTAATATATATATATGTATAAAGCCCAACTTTCTGTTGTTACAAAGATTCAAGTTTCTTATCAATATTTTGATTCTGTGAATTTCTCATAGAAGATTCAGCTAATGCTAATATCAATGGACAAACAAACTTGAGGAATGTTCCAGTTCGACCGCACCCTTCAAGTCGATTGGTAACAGAAGAAGACCTTAGAACATTCTTTGCAGTGAGGGTATGTTTATTTTGATTAGTGTTACAATCATTCCAGTTAAAAGAAAATTGACGGCCAAAAGATTTTACTCTCTGTCGGTCCCAGCAGTTTACGTATCTCATGATGAATAGAAACCCACTTGGAGTAAAAATGTATTCTAAAGATAACTGGTATGGGTGTTAAAACTTTAAAGTCACAACAATGTTTTGACCTTCCTTAGGTCATCCTCGGGTTAAGGACAGTTTGCAACTGGCTGTTGCTGGGCATACGTCTTAGGGATGAGTGTAAACGGGTACGGAATTGTAAAGGACGTTGTAGTTTGATGTTAGGTTTTTAATTAGTATAGTATGTGTTCCTTTATATATTGGTTTAATGAATTTGTGTGTAAGTAGAGCTTTGATTTTGTTTGTATTAGTTTCCCTACCTAGTATGTTGGTGTCTTCTAGTTATGTTATACTTGTTTGATTTGCAGTATTCAAAAATTATTTTCATCAACTTTTTGTTATCTAAAATTAAAAGTTTTTAATTAAATCTTAGTTACTTTTATTTAAATAATTATATAAATAACAATATTGGACTTGCATTAGAATGAAACCTGTTTCAGTAACTTGTACTGGAGAGCATATTTCCTTCATCTTAGTTTTTCTATGTACTATGTTGGTTCTCCAGAAGATCAGTAATGTTTTTATCAGATATCCACTTCAGAACACAAAAAATAGTAAAGTAGAACATCTTAAAAGTACTATTATTTAAATGAACTGCCCTCTGGTAGCACAGAAGTCAGCAGACTTAAAGCATTAGATATCCAAGGTCCAACTTGGTGGATTGTTCATCAGATATGTTAATATCTTCTGTACTGTCTGACATAATGAAATGACTTCACTTTCATGGCTCAAGACTTCCATTTCTGCCACATTAATGGATTGTAGAGGTCTGGTTTTGTCACATGTGATAACTGCCAGTCTGTTGAGCTTCTGGAAGTGATATGTCTATATACTCCAACTGAAAGTTATGCAGGCCAGGTACACAGATTGTCTTCCTTGTAAGACTGCCAGGCAGGTGTTCTGTTCTTTCTATGAAAAGAGAATGTTATGTAGGAATTATAAATACAACTTGTAGTACTCTTGAAAAGTTTGGATCCCATCAGTCCATCTGTGATGCGTAACAAATGGATTGTTTATCTAGATCATTATTTTTATTTTATTATTATTATTGAAAACAAATCCTAAAAGCATTTTGTTCTAATATGAACCCTAAACAAAAATTCATCCTAAATGAAATTCATACCAAAACTGCCCAGTGATAGCTCAGAGCTAAAAATACAGGATTTTTTGACTTCTGGTATGCAGAGCATGATAGCTTATTGTGTAGCTTTGTGCTTAACAGCAACCAACCAAACAACCTAATACAATCCTACAAAGACATTTTGAGTGATTTTATTTTTTACAACATAACATGGTAAAAAGGTAGCTGTTATCATAAATCTTTGTTTATCACATCTTGTTAATGAACGTATAATACATCATAATTAGATTTCTTGACCCTCAACACTGTTTCAACACCAGTTGTGTCTTGTTAGTGACCCTAGAATACTTTTATAGTAATAATCACATTTCTCCCCCTCAACACTGTTTAAACACCAGTTGTGTCTTGTTAGTGACCTTAGAATACTTTTATAGTAATAATCACATTTCTCCCCCTCAACACTGTTTTAACACCAGTTGTGTCTTGTTAGTGACCCTAGAATACTCTTATAGTAATAATCACATTTCTCCCCCTCAACACTGTTTTAACACCAGTTGTGTCTTGTTAGTGACCCTAGAATACTTTTATAGTAATAATCACATTTCTCCCTCAACACTGTTTTAACACCAGTTGTGTCTTGTTAGTGACCCTAGAATACTTTTATAGTAATAATCACATTTCTTCCCCTCAACACTGTTTTAACACCAGTTGTGTTTTGTCAGTGACCCTAGAATACTTTTATAGTAATAATCACATTTCTCCTCCTCACACTGTTTTAACACCAGTTGTGTCTTGTTAGTGACCCTAGAATACTTTTATAGTAATAATCACATTTCTCCCCCTCAACACTGTTTTAACACCAGTTTTGTCTTGTTTGTGACCCTAGAATACTTCTATAGTAATAATCACATTTCTCCCCCTCAACACTGTTTTAACACCAGTTGTGTCTTGTTAGTGACCCTAGAATACTTTTATAGTAATACTCACATTTCTTCCCCTCAACACTGTTTTAACACCAGTTGTCTTGTTAGTGACCCTAGAATACTTTTATAGTAATAATCACATTTCTCCCCCTCAACACTGTTTAAACACCAGTTGTGTCTTGTTAGTGACCTTAGAATACTTTTATAGTAATAATCACATTTCTCCCCCTCAACACTGTTTTAACACCAGTTGTGTCTTGTTAGTGACCCTAGAATACTCTTATAGTAATAATCACATTTCTCCCCCTCAACACTGTTTTAACACCAGTTGTGTCTTGTTAGTGACCCTAGAATACTTTTATAGTAATAATCACATTTCTCCCCTCAACACTGTTTTAACACCAGTTGTGTCTTGTTAGTGACCCTAGAATACTTTTATAGTAATAATCACATTTCTCCCCCTCAACACTGTTTAAACACCAGTTGTGTCTTGTTAGTGACCTTAGAATACTTTTATAGTAATAATCACATTTCTCCCCCTCAACACTGTTTTAACACCAGTTGTGTCTTGTTAGTGACCCTAGAATACTCTTATAGTAATAATCACATTTCTCCCCCTCAACACTGTTTTAACACCAGTTGTGTCTTGTTAGTGACCCTAGAATACTTTTATAGTAATAATCACATTTCTCCCCTCAACACTGTTTTAACACCAGTTGTGTCTTGTTAGTGACCCTAGAATACTTTTATAGTAATAATCACATTTCTTCCCCTCAACACTGTTTTAACACCAGTTGTGTTTTGTCAGTGACCCTAGAATACTTTTATAGTAATAATCACATTTCTCCTCCTCACACTGTTTTAACACCAGTTGTGTCTTGTTAGTGACCCTAGAATACTTTTATAGTAATAATCACATTTCTCCCCCTCAACACTGTTTTAACACCAGTTTTGTCTTGTTTGTGACCCTAGAATACTTCTATAGTAATAATCACATTTCTCCCCCTCAACACTGTTTTAACACCAGTTGTGTCTTGTTAGTGACCCTAGAATACTTTTATAGTAATACTCACATTTCTTCCCCTCAACACTGTTTTAACACCAGTTGTCTTGTTAGTGACCCTAGAATACTTTTATAGTAATAATCACATTTCTCCCCTTCAACACTGTTTTAACACCAGTTGTGTCTTGTTAGTGACCCTAGAATACTTTTATAGTAATAATCACAATTCTTCCCCTCAACAATTTTTTAACACCAGTTGTCTTGTTAGTGACCCTAGAATACTTTTATAGTAATAATCACATTTCTCCCCCTCAACACTGTTTTAACACCAGTTGTGTCTTGTTAGTGACCCTAGAATACTTTTATAGTAATAATCACAATTCTCCCCCTCAACACTATTTTAACACCAGTTGTCTTGTTAGTGACCCTAGAATACTTTTATAGTAATAATCACATTTCTCCCCCTCAACACTATTTTAACACCAGTTGTGTCTTGTTAGTGACCCTAGAATACTTTTATAGTAATAATCACATTTCTCCCCCTCGACACTGTTTTAACACCAGTTGTGTCTTGTTAGTGACCCTAGAATACTTTTATAGTAATAATCACATTTCTCCCCCTCAACACTGTTTTAACACCAGTTGTGTCTTGTTAGTGACCCTAGAATACTTTTATAGTACTAATCACATTTCTCCCCCTCAACACTATTTAGATGACAATTGTGCCTTTCTGTGACTTGCAGAACCTGAGATAGGGACTTCTGACCATGGACATGACCCATTTTAAATTTGGGTGTCCTGCATTTGTACCATAGACCCAGGAAAATTCAGAAAGGCTCCTAATCAAAAATTGATTACTAGGACTTGAACAGGCTATTAGATAACTTTTGTGTTTTTTGTTTTTTCAGTCTGTAATCCTTTTTGTCATACATAATATATGTTTACATGAGTTTGCTGTATGTTCAAATAGGATGGAGCTCTAGAAAATGCCGCTGAGCGTTGCCGTCCTGTTGTTTTGGAGAATATTGATGGTGAACTAAGAGGGGTGTGGCTACTCACTGAGTAAGTTGTTGTATGGAATGTTTTCTCTGTTTAGAACAAATATTTCAAAGATTCTGTAATTGAGACAACACATGAATAAAACATCTGAAATCAGTTTGAGTTAAAACTTGCATAAAATATTACTATGGTAAATATATGACTAAGATATGTCCAAAATAATGTGATTATAGTTAAAAACTAAAAGATAAAGTAGTTTTCACTCTTGGACACCATTTCAGAACTTAACAAACAAGTGAATTTCTCTGAAACTGGTGTAACTCTATGATAAATGAAATGACAAATTGGACTTTACAGATTTTTTTAGTTACTTAAACAGCTAGTCTGGCTGAATAATTCACAGGAACAAATTTATCACATCAGACTTGAAATTCCTACATAAATATAAGTTTAATGTGTGAAAAGATATCCAATACATTGCAAATTCTGTAATTTTTTGTATACTCTGTTCTCTGTATTATCCTTTACTGTGGAACAGCTAGACTTGTTATCTGATTTAATTGTAACTTACTCTGGGAATGACCATTCAGTGAGTTAAGTAATTTTCATTAAATTTTAAAACATGAGAATAAGTGGTGAAGAAGTGAGAACATTAAGAACAAAGAATAATGTATAGTTATTTGGTGAGCTACTAATATTCTTAATTGTTGTTAAAAATAAATCTGATAGGCTTACACATTTTTTTTCTTTACAAAAACAGTGGATTGTTGCATTTTGAAATAAAGTAAGAGCAGTATTTTGTTTTTTCAACCCTTTCAACACAGGCTCGGTATAATATACGCTAGTTCATTTACACATTTGTGCACATTAAGTATTTACATTATAACTTTTGATGCAGTATGTGTATCAATCACAAAATTTGTTAGACTTTTCATAAAGATGGCATGTCTTTTTAAACAAAAAAATCAGGTTTTTCGATGAAGTATTTTTACTAAAGGTTTGTGGAAAATCAAGTCCATTTCATTATTAGTTGAAGTGCAGAGTGATTTTAATGTTATGATTAAAAATCTGTTCATTCAACAGATCTCAAATATTATTGATGTAATATCTAAAAGCTTCTGAATATATTTCAAATATTTGTAATGAGTTTATATTTTGTCTGTTATTTCTCTACCCTAACTATGTGGGTGTCAATTTGACAGACCCTGTAACCAAAATAAACTAAAATTGAAATTAAATTTTTCTTCCAATAATGGCAACATAATATACAGGGTTTGAAATTTTCTATTTAAAGCCAGATATGTCCATTAAAAAATCAAGTTTGACCAGCACTTTCCCATCTATCACTGGACATCACGACCAGTGGTCATATTCCTAACATATCGGATACAAATACATCGTCCCCTCAAAAATAAGTGAGGCAAAAGCTGTGTATGCACAGCCCAAAGGTTTTGGTTAAAAGTATATTCTATAATGAGTGGAAAATAACTTACAAAATTTAAGATTTAATTTAAGACAAAAAAATCAAATTTTAAAAAACGGTTATGAACACTCGCAAAATGCACTTTTTAGGTCACCTTGTCTGTGCCATCCCAGATAGTCATGTGATTGCCAAACATTCATGATGATCTAACCATGGTGTCTAACAGTAAAAAAACAGGAAAGTCTCATGATCTATTTCAGTTTGGCTTCACGAGCAAGACTAATGAATCAGAAGACGATACTATAGAACCTCGAGTGAAAAAACCCAAGCTTGTTGACCCAAGCACAAGTGCTAAAGCAAGTACTGGCGCTAAGCCGAATCATCGTTTCCAGGATGAATGGAATAGAGGCCGACCATGGGTTGAGTATAACAACACTACCAGACTGATGTTTTGCTCAATTTGTCAGGAATATGACCAAAGTAGTGGAAGGCAGAAGAACACCTTCATAACAGGATCTTCCAACCTGAGAGCAAGTACTGTTAAGCAGCATGAAAACAGTTGTGCCCACAGTCTAAGTTGTCAAGTTAAGACAGCAAAAGAAACACCTGATTTAACTCCCATGATGAAAGAATTGAGCAAACTTAACCAGACTGAGAAAGATTGTTTGCTTGTGCTGTTCAGGACTGCCCTTTATATGGCTTTGAATGCCAAACCATTCAGCAATTTTCAAGAGTTTCTGTTGCTGCAGGAGCACAACTTTGGTATGAACTTAACAGAACATTATGCCAATGACAAACAAGCAGTTATCTATACGAAGTATATTACAGAAACAATTAGAATTGATGTCAGATCTTGTCTGCACACCTCATTATTCTTTGGCATTATGACTGACGGTTCAACAGACACTGCCAATATCGAGCAGGAGATAGTCTATGTAAGATACTTAGACAGTGACTGTTACCCAGTAACTCACTTCCTGTGTCTGCAGTCAGTTGAGAAGGCTGATTCTGAACACTTGCTACAGGCACTTAGTTCAGGTAAAGGTTTCTTAATTACCTGGGATGAGAATTTTCTGGATTTATCCCGAATTTCTAATTAAGAAAAATTAAAATGGACAATATTTCATGTACATTTGTGTTTTAATTCAGGTTTATATAGTCATTCCATTATTACTATACATCAGTGAAAACTCAAGAATTTTTCAATTGATTTAAACCAAGAAGAACCATGTATTTACCACTGACAGAATTGGAGCTTAACCTAGCGTAATAGTTAATGGAGCAATTGAATTTTCCAAAGTACAAATTTACATTTTTACAGAAAGTAACTAATATTGGGTACTAATTTTTTGTACTTGCAGCATTGTCCATAAATGGCAAGTTTCCCAACTGGCTTGAATCAATCATATGCCTGACAGCTGATGGGGCAGCTGTCAATTTTGGCACAAATAAAGGACTTTTCAACAGATTGAAGGTGCAAAAACCTTATTTGATATGGATCCACTGTGTTAGTCACAGATTGAACTTTCAGTTAAGAAGACCATCAAGGACATCCCTTACCTTGATAGTATCCAAACATTTTTAGAAAACCTATGGAAGTTTAATGACAATTTGCCACAGAACTGAGCTGGCCTCAAAGAAGCTGGTAAAGCCAACAAAAAGGACTGGAACCCGGTGGGTGGCCTACAAAGAGTGCACTCTGGAGTCAGTTTCTCATAACTGGCCAGCTTTAGCAGAGCATTTGTATCAAGTAAAGCTGCATGACAAAGGGGAACGTGGACAGAAAGCTGCAGGATTATACAGTACTTTGACAAGCCTTAAATTCATTCTGTACGTGGACATACTCTTGGCAGTTCTGCCCGTTTTGACATCTCTTAGTCTCAAAATGCAAGACAATTCTGCTACTGTGAACATTGTTTCTGACAAACTTGCTGTTTGCAAAGAGAAGCTGAGAAATCTGAATCATGTTGAGAGATCCCAGAAAATTGTTAAAGAGCTCACAACATGTGAACAAACTGGCAAGTGGTTACTTAAAAGAAAGGTGATTGCTATTAGTGGTCAGACAAGGGCCAGAGGCTCAAAAAAGTGCCACAAAAGAGATTGTTCTTCAATCCGTGGCTGAAGAAACTGCCATCTTCATAGGTAAAATTGTCCCATGTCTGAATGAGAGATTTGAAGAATTTGATAAGGATTTTATTGGTGCCTTTCAAATTTTTGAACCAAGCAACTGGCCTAAAAGCAAGGAAGCATTGTCATCTTATGGCCATAATGAACTCCAGACACTATTGGACCACTTTGGTGCTCTGCTAGAAGCTAAGGGTTTCAACATTGCAGCTGATATTTGCCAAGCTGACTTACACGAGAGACTGCTCAAAGCCACAAGATTTGCCAAATCAGAAGAGTCCTTGGCTAGTAGTGCAAGTGGATTGTGGGCCCACATGTTAAATCAAATTACTGTTGAGGACGGTAAACCTTTCTCTGGATCAACAGTGTTGGCCTTGATATGCCTCATGCAGGTGATTTCAGTGTCATCTGCTGAACCAGAATGTGGATTTTCCCAGATGGCAGTTATTAAGGATGACTAGCAGTCCAAACTAATAACTGATTCTCTTAATGACTTGATGACAATAAAACTAGCTGAGAATAAGACCTGCGATTTTGCAAGCACAGAATTACTGTGCAAGTCTGTAGAATCCTGGTGGAAGGACAGTAAAAAACCAGACGATTTGTGAGTCTACATCAGTTGACTCACACATGTAGAGACAATAGAGATACTGAGTCTACATCAGTTGATGTCTTAGTGCTGGATGACTAAATCTACCAGTTTGATTGATGGGTCATTTTTAATGGATACAAGGCTTGTTGCCACTTGCTTTGAAATAATGTTTCAGTGTTATAAATAAAATGATTCTGTTTTATGTAATAATTGTCTCTACGTGATTTCTTGTTTTCGGTAATGTCCGGTGAAAATTTTGAGGTGTCCTGCTAAAATTTTAAATGTCCGACAAGCTTCACTGTTTAGCAGGACGTGTCCTGCTGAAAATTTAGAATATTTCTACTCCTGTTATAATATGAAAGTACAAATGTTTAGTCTTAATAGCTTAAGTCTAATAGCATTACATATTTATTATTTTTTATTATATTGACCTTCCAGTCATGCATGGCTAATATTACATGACTTGCATTGATTTGTTGCACATACACTTATATTTCCTCGTGATCCAATAATATAAAAATTGACCTATAGTCTTTACAAAGCAGCCCTGTCTTGACTGTTTTAGTGGACTAGTATTTTGTAACATACAATCACATTTCAATTATTATACATTTATACATGTACATAGATTATTACTATTTAGTAATAAATTATTAAACTTATTTTTCTTAAAATATAGAATAGTAACTACAGTAAAGCAAGCAATTACCTCTTTAGGCCATAACCTTTGAACTCTGTTACTGCTTGACGTAGGTTGTAAGCCTCTTAAAATTTCACACATGAAGGATATGAATTTTTTTTTAGGTTTTATATATACAGTTGAATAACCAAAAAATTGTAAATTGGTGTATTGATATTATAGAATTTCATTATAATTTATCAAGCTTAGTAATTTAATTGTGTTTAAGTCTTAAAAATATGTGAAATTTCTAGCAGATTAATGACACAACCTTTCTTGTTAAACTCTTGGTTAAAAAAAGGTTAACCTTTTAACTTTTTATTTTATATTCTAGCTTGTCAATATTGGTAATTTTCATTGCAAATTTATACAAAACTGTAGACTTAGATGTTTGTTGAAATACTAATTTGAACCAGTGCTGCATTCAACATACCACGTAACTCAGAACTCGCAGAAATCAATACTCAAAATGTTTTATTTTAATATTTACTTTTAAATTAAGAAATTAACTAATGTATAATAATAAAATTTGAATTACAACTTACAAGTTGATACCAAACTTACTGACATAAATTCATAAAATAGTTCAATAAAATTTTGAATAGAACTCAACAAATGTGATGACATGGCCTTTGACCCATGACCCATCAAGATAGGTTAAATGAAAAATTTGTGATCACCCATTCATTGCACTTCTGATTAAATATTATACCAAATTGTACAACTTGAGTCAGTTTGAATTGTTTCTCAGACACTTCTGAACATGTTTTAGATTTAAAATGTGTAGAAATTTATGTAACTTAATAGTAGAAAGTTTCATAAG
>NC_134830.1:159413235-159504501 GCF_004210375.1 Tachypleus tridentatus
CATCTGTACGTTTCATACTGGGACAGTGAGAGTGACCTTGTGGTCCGAGTGACTTCCGAGTTTAAAAAAAATCAACATAGTTTGTGACTGTATATTAAGCAGTGGGTGACCTTGGGCACTCGTTTATGTTCATTTTTACACGTAAACAGACAATAATGGAAGTGAGACAAGGTGGTTTACGCATAAGAAAAGAAGATAAAACAAAAAATATGAAACGACTCTAAATACCATTTGCGTAAACACAAAGGGGTACGATCACTACCCCCCCTCATTAATTACACGGAAATATGTATGAAATATATCTCAAAGGTGTAAACACGATTTCGTATACCATCAAAAGTACCATTTCATATGTACATTATAAGTGCTTGCTTTACGATAGGGTCGTTCCCCTTGACCTTCGATATGACCCCAGAAGCTAACAATTCAATGGAAATTTAACAGGTTCTAGTAATCATTAACACTATAATTCAGAATGTTTATTAATAACGTTTGAGAAAATCCTCAACACTATAACTTAAATGTTTATTAACGATGTCTGTCTGAAAATCCTAACACTATAACCCCCAAATGACTACTAATCCTCATTGATAAGCGATAGATAAATGAACTGTATTCTGTTTGTTTTTTTTAACACACAGTTATTTATATATACGATCCCAGATTAAGGTACATGCTAGCGTGCCAGGATGAGGATTCAGTTTTCTTTAGTCACATCTATCACTACAAGCTAAATACAGGAGAGATATCGAACCAATATTTTCTCCCTCTCTCTGCTTTCAATTTATTTTAACTCAAGATTGTGTATAATAGCCACATATCTTTTACATCCTTTACTTATATTTGTTCACACCCAACACTTGCAACTTGTAAGACTGTTTGTGTCCAGTTATTTGGAATGCTGCACCTGACAACGGACGTTGGGGAAAAGGTTATATGAAATTAATATACCACACACAACGGAAGTTATCTGTAGTTACTGGGGTTGTGGGAAGGATATCTGGAATAAACATACCACTACACGACAGAAGTTATCTGTAGTTACTGGGTTGTGGGAAAGGATATCTGGAATAAATAATACTTTTTGGCATTTTTGTAGTATATACTGGAACTGTGGCGAGAGATTTCTGGGATTAATATACCACGTAATAACTTCCGTTATAGATACAAGGGTTATGGAAACGATGTAGGGAATAAATATAGAAACATACACAGTTCCTGTGAGTTGTTACGATAAGTTCTACGATTCAAATAAATATTTTCACACCCTAAAGTCGACTTGCAACATATCAGAATAAAATATTAACAGTTTTCTAATGAAAGAAAGTACGAATAATCGGTATGGGTCTTTATTTAGATCAGCTGGTTAAAGTGTTTTTATTTGCCATAACCAAAGCGACCTTTGACACTATCGGAAGGTCTGATTTTTTTAAAACTCTGTCAAAGAGAGTAACATTTGTAATGACGTAGTAATTCTGTCATTGAAGGTTTACATTTTAAGAGAACTTCAGTGATTAAGTTCCATTCTACATTTAACCCTGTTTGGCCAGGTGGTTAAGACGCTCGAGTCGTAATCTGGTGGTCGCAGGTTTGAATCCCGTCACACCAAACATGCTCGCCTTTTCAGACCTGGGAGGCGTTGAAAGTGACGGTTAATCCCACTATTCGTTAGTAAAAAGAGTAGTCAAGAGTTGGCGGTGGGGAATAATGACTAGCTGCCTTCCCTCTAGTCTTACACTGCTAAATTAGGGACGGCTAGCGCAGATAGACCTCGTGTAGCTTTGCGCAGAAATTCGAAAACAAACAAACAAATAAACCTTGGCTTACCAAGACTATAGAAATACAAAATGTCTGTGTGACGAAGTATTTTATTTAGTCTTTATTTATGCATGAAGTATTTTCTGTTATTTAGGTTATCCCACTTGCAAATAAACATTCCTTGCTTAAATTGCTGGCATAAAGCCAAATACTCTACCTTCTTACCTATTTTTCCCCTTGGCAATATGCCAATTCCCGCTATGGGGATCACTAACCCTGAGTGTTCTGTTGTGATAAATGCGAATATATGTATTTCTTAAAATGTCTTTTAATTCCACTTGTAAATGGTCCATCTTACAGATATGTTGATGACATCATTATGTCTAAAAAAACTAGATATTATTGTTGCGTTCTTGCAATTTTCAGTAAATAACGAAAACATACATATTTGATAAATAAATAGGCCCAGCATGGGCAGGTGGTTAGCTATCGACTCGCAATCTGAGAGTCGCCAGTCCATTACACCAGGCTTGCCCTTTCAGCACTGGGGCGTTATAATGTTACTGACAATCCCACTATTCGTTGGTAAAGAGTAGCCCAAGAGTTGGCGGTGGGTGGTGATGATAGCTGCCTTCCTTTAATCTTTTACTGATAAATTAGGGACAGGTGCAGATCGATCGATCGCACTATTCGTTGGTAAAAGAATAATCAAAAGTTGGCGGTGGGTGATGATGACTAATAGTCTTCCTCTGGTGTTACACTGCTGAATTAGGAACCAGCGTAGAGATAACTCTCGTGTTGCTTTTGTGAGATTCATAAAACAAAGTTTTGATAAATAATTAAAATTAGTTTGTAGACGAGTTACGTTTGTAAATAACTCGATGTGTAGTGAGTGGAACGTGCCGTAATTGCTGTCGTTTTCAACTTTTCTGATGCGTGTTAGGAAAAAATTATCACGTTGATTTTGAAGTACACTGATAATTTGAACCACTTTTACGCTAATGGTTGATGTCGGCTGCGTGCACGTGTTTCGTTCATTTTCGGATCAACCCTTTCAAGCGTAAAATATGTAACGTATAGATACGCTTTATTTTCATTTGCTTTTCCTAACAAATTATAGAGGACTGAATACATTAAAAAAATATTTTCAAGTTTCATCACGAACTTCCAGTCCACACTAACATGCCCGGTCAAGGTCTAACTGACAACAGTATCGTAGTATAGTTTTTTTGCAATGGAGGGCTTAGGCATGAGGCTGTCATGTCCCTAAGCACAGAATTCTTTCATGGTGCTTTCCATAATCCGTTTATTGTGCGAGGACGACGATTTTCCAAGGCCCATTTTGACAGCTCGATCACACAAATATTCCAACACAATGTATTCGAGGACTTAACCAGTATGAGGTATGAGACAATTGAATGGGAAGTATGACCGGGCGTTACCTTCATTCTCTCTTAACCTCATTTCCGAACAAAGACAACATTTCTTTGTGTTTAAAAGGTCCGAAAGACCTGCCTGGCAGTATGAGTAAACCTTATCTTTTGTTTCTATTTTTCGGAATCTAAACTTGTCCGGGTGCAGTATCTAGCAACGAACATGACTCCCTTTCAGAAGTTTCGCAACATATCATGCACTGCGCTTTTTTTATTTTCATGTAACTGATGTCCTGTCTAGTACCGTCAGAACTGATATTCTACAAAACTAGCGTTAAAACAAATATCCTTCCTAGTACCATAAGAACTTGACAATTAAAGGTACAAATATATAAAGCTTTACACTGCACCTATTAAAGGTGATGTATCATATTTATTTCACGTTTTTTTTTTTCCTTTCAAAAGTAAATTGTTGATGAAATGGTATTTATCTAACAATTAGGAAGAAAGACTGTTTCAATTTGTTCAGATGAGACAAAATGTATCCACTTTGAAATTCAGACAAAGTATATATTTCTGTTGACATTTTAATGTAACTGCTTATCGTGTAATTCGTATTCTTGATATAGTGAGCTATTAAAAAAAACAACACCACACGTAGCTTTGCTTATCTCATCACTTGAATTACAGAATACCACAGAAGCAATTGAAATTCTGATAACTTGTAACGAGCGAAATAAATGTCAAGTTTTACAGCGCCATCTAATGTCAATAGCACGAAACCACATAAGCTATATATTTATACAGAGTGTTTATGATGGAAAGATATGCAGTCACTGCACTAAGAAGTTTAAACAAATAAAAAAAATTAAAACTGTTAGTTTCGATTTATCTGTTTCTATCATCAATACCTTCAGTGGAACAGCGGTATGTCTGTGGACTTTTACCGCTAGAAACCTGGTTTCGATACCAGTGGTGGATAAAGCAGAGATGGTCCATCGTATAGCTTTGTGTTTAAAAAAAAAGAGTAAGAATCTAGAATTAATTTTTGTTCATGAAATACAATAATATTTTGATTTACTCAAATGATAAATAAAATAGATAATTCAATTAGTTTCTATAAATTTAAATAAATTTAGTTTTCTATTCACATGTCATGCAGTAAAGTTTCTCGCAAATTATTTGATGTATTACAATAAATAACGGGTTGGCAATTGCGTGAAAAAATGTTAAAATTTTAATATATTTTTATGATTTTTAGGAAGTGGCTACGTGATATGATAAATATAATAAAATACAGTTTCACCGACACATTACGAAACACAAAACCATGTTTCATAAAATATTCGTTACAGTTCTGATCTCCTGAACGTTACCATTCTGGGTGAGCACTGTCTGTTGGTGACGTTCTAATTGCCCTGGTGGTTAGAGCACCAGAACCTCGAGCAGAAATCCCTCACTCTAAAAAAAAACAGTGCAATGGGGATTTTTTTATATTCGTGTTTTTAATAAAAGATCTTATTGACAACAAGTTATTTCAATACCATTATAGGTGAAATCGGTGTTTGAAATATCGGTTAACATTCAAATTAAAAGATGGCAGCTTCACATGTTCAGTTCTTAAATTAAATACAACTATTACCATCTATGAAATGAATTATAAACTACAATTTTGAATAAAAGAAAACAGTTCAGAGAAAGCCTAGGAAAGAAAACCTCATTTAGCAAAAAAAAGAGAAAAAGAAAAGAACAGTAGATGGACGACACGAAAAATCAGGAAAACTTAGGATAAGTGACGCATCGGGTAAAACAACTGACACGGTCAAGTGAAACACTTTAAGAAGCAAAGCGAAGAAGACAGACATCCAAACAGAGTGATCTATTTCCCCCCTCCATGTTTTCCATGTTCGTTTAACGAGTACATTTGCTAGTTTAACGTAATCTGCATAGATCAAAATCTACTTGTTTGTTTGCTTGATTTTCAGCATAAAGATACCCAATAGGAGATCTGCGGTTGGTCCACCGCGGAGAATCGAACCTTAGATTTTAACATTGTAATTTTGTGATCCTATCGCTGATCCACCAGGAGATCTCTATTCTGCTAAATATCTCTATTACATTTCCCACGTTCGTGTACCGTTTTATTTGCTTTTATTTTATTGGCGTCGCTTCTTATTTTTAGCCCACTTGTCGAAAAAAGATCGAAATGAGAATCTTTTTGAAGGTAAGAAGACGCTATTTTGACGCCTCCATCCCATTTTGTTTAACTTTTTGTAGCTAGTTAAAGCTGACTGAATGTCTGTGCAGTATTTAAAAATATATAAATAATTACACTATGTATCAACATTTTTACTTTTTCTTGTTCCTGGGCAGAAAGTGTTATTTCCCAATTGCTTATGCCTAAAGTAATGGAAAAAAAAGACCTATTTTTCTCTTCAAACTTTGCTTTTGTGACCTGAGTAATGGAATTTTCAAATTTACCAATTTTCCAAAACATTCCAGGTAGATTCAGTGCTGAGTAGCTGATAGAGAATTTTCTCGAACTTACAAGAATTTTCAAGAACTTTCTAGAATGTTGTACAAGCCTCAAAGCTGTGGTGCTCCATAACGGGATTAAGTATACGTCTCTTCCCCTTGCTCATTCGGTGCACCTCAAAGAGAAATACAACAGCGTTAAGACCTTGCTAGAAGCCTTGAAGCATGATGAGTATGGCTGGGATGTTATTGGAAACTTGAAAATGGTGGCATTCCTGATGGGTCTCTGAGAAGGCTTTACCAAGTTTCCCTGTTATCTTTGCCTGTGGGACAGGAGGGGCACCGCAGCGTACTACATAAGGAAGCACTGGTCACAACAGACCGAAATATCTGTGGGGAGGCACAATATCAAGTGTGAGTCACTAGTGGACCTCCAGAAGGTGTTATTCCCACCATTGCACATAAAATTAGGTATTACGCAACAATTTGTCACAGCTCTTGATAAGGAGTCTTCCTTAAGCTGTTTGAGGCAAAGGTCAAAACTGGTGTCTTCGTTGGACCACAAATAAAGAAGATCCTAGAGTGCACAGAATTCCCCAAGACGTTCAGTGGGAAGGAAAAAAAACCCGGGGCAGCTTTGTCGCAGTAATTCGGGACTTCTTGGGCAATCACAAGGCCGAAAATTATGTGGAACTGGTTGAGGCTCTGGTGAAGAACTACGGCAAAATGGGCTGCAGGATGTTCCTGAAAGTCCGTATCCTTGACGTTCATCTTGATAAATTCAAGGAGAACATGAGAGCATATTCAGGGGAGCAAGGCGAACGCTTCCAGTTAGATATACTGGACTTTGAGCGCCGCTACCAAGGAGCGTATAACGAAAACATGATGGGAGACTATATTTGAGAGCTGATACGTGAAAGTGATTTACATTACATTCGCAAATCTCGAAAAAACTACTTACTTCTAAACATTTGTGTTCATTTTTTAGAACTTGAATATAAATACATATGAATCTTGATTCATATGTTGTTTTATTCAGACCTTATATAAATGAAAATGTCCAAATTTGCCCGTTTTTTTTCATAAAAAATAGGTTAATTTCTAAATTTCATTATCTAGGTCACAAAAGCAAAGTTTGAAGGGAATAATGGCCATTTTCTGTACTTTTACAACATAAGCAATTAAGAAATAACACATACTATTTAGGAACACAATTTGTGTTACACAGTTTTAAATGTTTCCGTGTACGCACGCACACATACACACAAATATGTTGTATTTATTGGTTTTGTTATGTTTTGAATTTCGCGCTAGCCGTCCCTAATTCAGCAGTATAAGACCAGAGAGAAGGCAGCTAGTCATCACCACCCACCGTCAATTCTTGGGCTACTGTTTTACCAACGAATAGTGTGGGATTGATTGTCACATTATAACGTCCCCACGACTGAAGAGGGCAAGCATGCTTGGCGTGACGGAAATTAGAACCCGCGAGTTTTTTATTGGTCCTGAGCTTTATTCAAATCACCAAACGATACTTAAAGACCACACGACAAAAGCTCGTGAACAAAGTAATAACACAGCCATAACGAATAACACAACACTAGAGATTACAGTGACGGATTCTTTATTTTATCAAGCGGATGGGGCGAATCAAAACGATTTGTTTTAGAAAATCATGGGAAACCGCAGTCGAGAAGGTAGTAGGCATTCCCATTTCATCTAATAAGTCTGGGGCTGAACTCCAACTGCCAACGCATGTTTCAACATTCCGTAACAAATGAGAGGAAACGACAATATTTGACTAATTTAAAGTTAAAACAAATGCGAGTTATTTATCAGCTACAGAAAATCACTTTAATCGAGAAATACACAACGCCCTCTATCTCCCATAAGCACACAAAATGAAATAAACACTCTTCCCTCAACCAGCACTACCCCATCCTACTCATTAAATCATATTAGGTTAGTTTTATCACGCCCATCCAATTGGCAGCTTGTTTTGTTACAATTTGGAATACCGGAAACGTGCGACAGGAAGTGACTTGCCTAAAGTTTACGTAAGGATTTTAATTAAAGCTCACAACGTTATTTTTACCATCAGAATATATTTATATATATCCGCAGACATCGTTCATTTTGTTAATGTTTGCTTATTTTTAATTTTTATAAAATAATATGACGCAGTAGGTTCTCAGAAGGTGGAAGTTCAGCAAACCTTTCCATTCTAATTTGTGTCCAACATTGTTTGTTTTAGAACAAAGCCACGCTGGGTTGTCTACTGTATACACTGTGGAGAATCAAACTTACCGCTGGCTCACCAGGAATACATCCGCCACTGAATTATGCAAGTGTGTGTGTGTGTTTTCAGAAAGCAAAGCCACATCGCGCTGTCTGCTGAGTCCACCGAGGAAATTATACAAGTTAGGCTTACGCCATGGTTCAATGTTTGATTGACTCTTTAATGAAGGTTCAGGGTTTAAATTACCTTACTATAACTGACAAATAACTCTAGCATGTATAAATTGTCAACAGCTTCGAATGAAATATAAACTTAATGTTAAATTTTCTCCATGCTTGCTATGAAAACACAAATTGTGAATTATATCTTTAGCTAGTTATATTCGCTTCGTTTGCTCTGCCGGTTTAAAATTGTCATGTTATGGGTATGGGCCTAGCCTTCATGTTCGTAGAAGAGGCGCACATTTTCTGGTAATGAAAAATAAATATGCTCGATTACAGGTATGATTCAACAGGTAATTTATTCATTATATGAGTTCTTTCTTTCATTTCACGGTACGGTTGTTCTAGTAGCACGGGAACGAGGGTAAACGTGAAAAGAACCCTGGGAACTTATGTTATAATGGTTTCCCGCTCGTTCATTGAACAGTGCGAGATGCGTTAGGGTTAGCATAAACATTTTAGCGTTATAAGCCCTCGAGCTTATTGTTGAGCCATTGGAAGGCCAATATTATGATTGTGTATGTTTTTTAACCCTAGAATACCAGAGTTAATTTTTATATTATCAACACCTGGTGGAAGGGGTCGTTGTGATCCCACTTTGGCGTTCTAGGGTTAAGCACAATGTTTTACCTACGCTGTGCTCACAGGGAAGGATCTAACCCTAATGTTAACGTTATAAGGCTTCGAGTTTATTCCCAATATTACAGTTAACCCCAATAATCACTGTTGGTGCAATCAATACGTGAACACCATTGGTGAAAAATAATGTGAAAATCAGTTGTTAATTTGAGGGTAAAAATCTCGATTTGTTCAATACTGTTCATGGTTCACGAACCTCCAGGCCACACGAACAATCGAGTTTAAAATTTTACTTCCAGTTCATTATTGAAGCATATTCGGCTAGCTTGAGCACTGCTTTAAGACAGTGACTTTATCCGTCACGAAACGCAGATTAGACATGTATTAGGAGTCAACTCTGGTACCACTACATTTTACTGAGCTGTTGTTGAGTCGAACTACGAAATAGAACGCAACAATTTGCAAAGTATTTTCACTAAAGTGGGTTCGCCATCTAGCGGATTACTCTCACAAATCCATTCTTTTCCCGCGTTTTTTTTTTTTTTTAAGTTTTATTCTGTCAAATATCTCTTTCCGTTTAAAAACCAAAACAAACTCAATTAAAGATAAAATGTTCGTTGTAAAGAACAAAAGCAACACGTGTTACCTGCGATAAATATGATTATACAACCCAACAATTAGCCAGTTGAATGCGCACTTGGTTGAAAACAAGCGAGGCACTAAAGACACGATTGTGCGCGACTAAACTCGTGAACGCAATACATTGTTACGCGAACACCACTAAAAAAAAATGTGTGTGAAAACTATGCTGGAAAGTTTATATGTATATAGACGAGTTTTTTTTGTTTCGCTGAAACCAAAAGACGCCTTCATTTATCTCGCAAATTCTTATCAAAACGCCCATCGTCAAGTTGTATATCAGAGCAACTACTATAACTTAGCGCCCTCTATACGTATTATAATACTGTATTTCCTTTCAATGCGGAGAAACTTAAACAAATTGTCTTTTGGTGAGTAAAGTGGTTTAACTTTCAATGCCAAAAAAACATAGTATAGGAACTGGAAAGCCGACTTCAGTAGACACATTTTACTTAAATTATTATCACTAGTTGTGTGTTTTTTAGAATCTATTTTAAAACAGCAGCTTACTTCGGGAGGGCTCTGATGGTTTCATAAGCAATTTAACACTCCTACAAAAAGTGGGGCCTAATAGGCCCCAGAGCAACTTGAAAGGTTATTAATATTCTAATAATTTTGTATTTAAATGAAATTGCCATTTAAATCCATTAATGAATGGATTAACGAGATTCCCACTGTACCTATCTACTATCTAGCGAAACCACAGCCAGGGGAACGGGCTTGGAGAAATCAGGACTAGAAACGTCTTTTCGTAGGAGTGTTAAAAAATGTATTATTCGATAGATTGTTCAGGCAGAGTATTCATGATGAAACTTTGTAGGATGGACGGCAACTGCTTGTTGTAGAGACACAAGTGTAGTGGACGACGTTTCGAAAGTCTTCCGTTGTATGTTTCATATTTCTACCAATTAATCCAGTTTTGTCTCCTTATCCCACTAAGTAATTCCGCAATGTTTCGTACAAGTAATCCAGTTATGTTTCTTAATCATAACAAGTAATCTGATTTTATCCTCTGATTCTTCCAAGTATTTCTAGATGTTTGTTCGTGTGTGCACGCGTGCGTGTGTGTTGTTTTGCAGGATGCAAGAAATGAAACTCTTCTCTGTCTATTTTCTAGTTCAAATACAGTAAATGAGGCTATAGTGTATACCTGTATAGTGTGGTATGCTAATTAATTTAAGATGTTTTCTCAGCCTCCAGTGAAGGACGGAAACATGAAACGTAAAACCACAAATGTATTATTGTTATACACGTGTATGTAATCTTTCGTTGTGTTTATTACATTAAAAATTGTCTAGTCTGTGACACAATCAGAAATTTGAAAATCATGTTGAAAACACGACGTGACAGTTTGAAAGAGGGAGTATAGTAAGGAATTAGCTACGTAAGCCTGCAGACATACCACCAGAGGGCAAATAACTTAAAATAACTTTTTGAAGAGCATTTTGTTTTATTGTACTTTACTAAATGTTTTTTTTTTCTTCAAAAATCCCACCGATGGATCAACGGTAGATTTATGAACTTACAATGCCAATGTCCAGATGGCCTGGCATGGCCAAGCGTGTTAAGGTGTGCGACTCGTAATCTGAGGGTCGCGGGTTCGCATCCCCATCGCGCCAAACATGCTCGCCCTTTCAGCCGTGGGGACGCTATAATGTGACGGTCAATCTCACTATTCGTTGGTAAAAGAGTAGCTCAAGAGTTGGCGGTGGGTGGTGATGACTAGCTGCCTTCCCTCTAGTCTTACACTGCTAAATTAGGGACGGCTAGCACAGATAGCCCTCGAGTAGCTTTGTGCGAAATTCCAAAAAACAAACAAACCAATGTCCAGGGTTCGATTCCTCGACGTGGACAGTGTTCAGATAGCTAATTATGTGGTTTTGCGCTAAATCAAACAAACATGAACTCCAAACAGCAGATTTATTGATGGCATAAAACTTTGCATCTAGAAACAAACATGTTTATGAGCACAAGACCTCACTCGTCCATTGTAATTCTTGATACTTTACTAAAGAAGGGTATTCGATAAACTACAGTCCGGCATAGCCAAGTGGTTAAGGCACTCGATTCATAATCAGAGGGTTGTAGGTTCGAATCCCAGTCACACTAACCATGCCCGCCCTTTCAGCCATGGGGGCGTTATAATGTTACTATTCGTTGGTAAAATAGTAGCCCAAGAGTTGGTGGTGATGACTAGTTGCCTTCCCTCTGGTCCTACACAGCTAAATTAGGGACGGCTAGCGCAGATCGCTCTCGAGTAGCTTTACGCGAAAATCAAACCCTAAAATAATGTTATAAAAAAAATTAAAACTGACGTCGGTTGACGTTAAATTACGCTTGGCAAATAGCGTTCTATTAATTTATAAAAAAAATTGCGGTACAGGCATTCTTTACGTATGCTCTATACATGTTGTGCCATACCCATGCGGTAAGTATCCAAATGAAACTTTCCGTCTGTCTGTACACTCATCTTCTCATAAACGAGTCAACCGACTGAGATCAAACTTGGCATGCTAATTTAGTAGTTCAAAGCAAATTAAATTAATTTTAAACTTTTCTATATATTATTAAAAAATATAGAATAACATTACATCATTCCTGCAGTAGTTATTGCAAATAGCTGAGTTTGAACAAAAATTATACCACAACAAAATTTTACAAGTCGGAAACTGTGAGTAAAATTTTCATCATTTTAGCTTGTTTCTCATAATAACTTAAATATACAGTAATAAAATATTCAGCTATGACGTGGATGATAAAGATATTGCTGCTATTCCTTAGGCTTCTGAATCTCTCTTTATTCATACCATTTAACTTCCTATTTATACTAGGGTTAGAATTAGCGCTTAAGCCTGCAGTAGAGAAATATTTCATAACTGAAACACTTTTTGTGATATGTTTAATTCTTGATTTACAATATGGTTCTTCTTAAAGCAGAATTTGAAACTATTATTAAATTTCATGCATTAAATGTAACATATACCGACAGTAGAAATCTTGACTACATCTCTTCTGTAAAGTGGCTTCTGTGAACGAATGTTGCAACTGTTTTGCCATTTCGCCTAGTTTCTTGACTCGATAGTTACACTTTATCTGTATTACAACAATTGTCTTTGAGAATGAGCGCTACTGAAAATCCTTATGAAGAATTTGCTTATTTTTAGCAAAGTTGCTCATGTTTCTCTCGTTTTCAAGAGAAATAAAGGCGAAGTAGTGTAATCTCTTTAGAATAACTTGCAAACCTTTTAAGGAAAGACATTTAAAGTGAACTAACTACAAGAGTTTCGAAACGAAAACCCATTGTAGGCTGGAAGTTTACTTTTACTTGTAGACGTGACAGATCTGTCGGACTTTCACCAAGGGCAGAGTTGGGTATGCAATTTACAGATCAAACAAATACACTCTACTTACATAAGATATTGTTGGTTATCCCATGTTACTAACATAAAGTATTGTTATTTAGTCAGTGTTACTGACATAAAGTATTGTTATTTAGTCAGTGTTACTAACATAAAGTATTGTTATTTAGTCAGTGTTACTAACATAAAGTATTGTCATTTAGTCAGTGTTACTGACATAAAGTATTGTTATTTACAGAAGAAAACGAGTTAAAGATTTTATTTGGATCTCCTTTACACACTCAACATTTCTGTCAACTATTACACACTCAACATTTCTGTCAACTATTACACACTCAACATTTCTGTCATCTATTACACACTCAACATTTCTGTCATCTATTACACACTCAACATTTCTGTCAACTATTACACACTCAACATTTCTGTCAACTATTACACACTCATCATTTCTGTCATCTATTACACACTCAACATTTCTGTCAACTATTGCACACTCAACATTTCTGTCAACTATTGCACACTCAACATTTCTGTCATCTATTACACACTCAACATTTCTGTCAACTATTACACACTCAACATTTCTGTCAATCTATTACACACAAATATTTCTGTCATCTATTACACACTCAACATTTCTTGTCAACTATTACACACTCATCGTTTCTTGTCATCTATTACACACTCAATATTTCTGTCAACTATTGTACACACTCAACATTTCTGTCAATCTATTGCACACCTAACATTTCTGTCATCTATTACACACAACATTTCTGTCATCTATTACACACTCAACATTTCTGTCATCTATTACACACAACATTTCTGTCATCTATTACACACTCAACATTTCTGTCAACTATTACACACTCGTCGTTTCTGTCGTCTATTACACACTCAATATTTCTGTCAACTATTGCGCACTCAACGTTTCTGTCAACTATTGCACACTCAACATTTCTGTCAACTATTGCACACTCAACATTTCTGTCATCTATTGCACACTCAATATTTCTGTCATCTATTACACACTCAACATTTCTGTCATCTATTACACACTCAATATTTCTGTCATCTATTGCACACTCAACATTTCTGTCAACTATTGCACACTCAACATTTCTGTCATCTATTACACACTCAATATTTCTGTCATCTATTACACACTCAACATTTCTGTCAACTATTGCACACTCAACATTTCTGTCAACTATTGCGCTCAATATTTCTGTCAACTATTACACACTCAACGTTTCTGTCAACTATTACACACTCAACGTTTCTGTCAACTATTACACACTCAATATTTCTGTCATCTATTACACACTCATCGTTTCTGTCAACTATTACGCACTCAACGTTTCTGTCAACTATTACGCACTCAATATTTCTGTCAACTATTACACACTCAACGTTTCTGTCGTCTATTACGCACAAATATTTCTGTCATCTATTACACACTCAACGTTTCTGTCAACTATTGCACACTCAACGTTTCTGTCATCTATTACACACTCAACATTTCTGTCAACTATTGCACACTCAACATTTCTGTCAACTATTGCACACTCAACATTTCTGTCATCTATTGCACACTCAACATTTCTGTCATCTATTACACACTCAACATTTCTGTCATCTATTACACACAACATTTCTGTCATCTATTACACACTCAACATTTCTGTCAACTATTACACACTCATCATTTCTGTCATCTATTACACACTCAACATTTCTGTCAACTATTGCACACTCAACATTTCTGTCATCTATTGCACACTCAACATTTCTGTCATCTATTACACACTCAACATTTCTGTCAACTATTACACACTCAACATTTCTGTCATCTATTACACACAACATTTCTGTCATCTATTACACACTCAACATTTCTGTCAACTATTACACACTCAACATTTCTGTCATCTATTACACACAACATTTCTGTCATCTATTACACACTCAACATTTCTGTCAACTGTTACACACTCAACATTTCTGTCAACTATTACGCACTCAATATTTCTGTCAACTATTACACACTCAACATTTCTGTCAACTATTACACACTCAACATTTCTGTCAACTATTACACACTCAATATTTCTGTCATCTATTACACACTCATCATTTCTGTCATCTATTACACACTCAACATTTCTGTCAACTATTACGCACTCAATATTTCTGTCAACTATTACACACTCAACATTTCTGTCATCTATTACACACAACATTTCTGTCATCTATTACACACTCAACATTTCTGTCAACTATTACACACTCAACATTTCTGTCATCTATTACACACTCAACATTTCTGTCAACTATTCTAGACATTAATAAGTTTTTAAAAACTAGTTTCCTGTGTTACAGATAAATACGTAACTAAATTAATAAATCGTACTTGTGATAAGCACGTGAGAAAGACAACAAAAAACTACATGACCTACATAAATCTGTGTACTTTGAACTTGCGTCTTCACCAGACGACATTCTCTGGTTGATCAATTGTGAAATTGTTTACGAAAGACTTTATTAAACCAGTGCATGTTTACTGTCAGAAATTAATAAAGTAAATTTCGTCTTCTTTTAGATAACGTTATTATATAAATAAATATTTTAATAAAGGTTAAAGGTACATGTAATAAATCGTTTAGCGCAGTTAAACGTTAAAGTAGATGTACGCACCGCCCTAACACTTTGTCAATTTTAAATAACTACATTGTTATCACGAAGGCAGGATTAAGGGTCTTATTAGCCCTAGGCTTTCCAACTTACAGAGGTCCCCTCGAGACAGAACCTGTATGTGAAATACATTTATAGTCATAGCTTGAGGCCCCCTAATTAGTGTGAGGTCCTGGGTAAGTCCATGCCTTAATCCTGGCTTGGCTATCACATTCACTTGCTCGGGGCTACAATGGAACAATGGAATTAAAATTCACTAATGCTCGCTCATGAAAATCACTGAATAATTAACTGAAAGCCAGTCAACATTGTTGAAGACTGAGCGCGGCCTACTCGTTCACGTGCCTGGCTGGGGTTCTCGCCCCAGTCCGCTGAAACTGTAGCGGATTGAAGAAATCAACCCAGTTGCAACACCTGTACTCACCGTCGTGTTAGTTGTTCCTACACTTTTATATAAGATCTCTTGTAAGAAACTCTTTTTAATTTGAAAATTAAAAAAAGAAAAATTATTCGAAAAATACGTAAGCCTGTTAAAACGATGAGTGTTTGGATTTCAGTACACTGGAGCCAAGGTCTTTCGCTTCGTGCTATGACTTTTAGTCGCGGCATATTGGCTGATAGAGTGGCTCTGAGTGATTCAAGTACAAAGCTTTAGTTCATATCTCCACCATCTCTCTTTTTTTTTTTTTTTCTTTTGGCTGATTTGAGATATAATCGCAGTTTTGGGCTCAGGAAGCCAAATCCCTTACATCGATTACACTTGTTTATTTTTGAATTAAACACAAAGCTACACAATGGGCTATCTGTGCTATGCCCACCACCAGTATCGAAACCCGGTTTTTAGCGTTGTAAGTCCGCAAACATACCGCTGAGCCACTGGGGGGCATCGATAACACTATGTAACACAAATTTTGTTCCTGGATAGTATGCGTTATTTCTTTATTTGCTTATTTTGTAAAAGTACATAAAATGGCCGTTATTCCTTTCAAACTTTGCTTTTGTGACCTGGATAATGAAATTCAGAAACCAACCTATTTTCTGTGTAAAAACAGGCAAATTTGCACATTTTCATTTACGTAAGGTCTGAATAAAACAACATATGAATCAAGATTTACATGTATTTATATTAAAGTTATACAAAAATGTTTAGAAGTGAGTAGGTTTGTTTTTTTTTAGATTTGCGACTGTAATGTAAATCACTTCACGTATCAGCCCCCAAATATAGTCTCACATCATATTTTCGTTATATGCTCCCAGATCACAAAAGCAAAGTTTGAAGAGAAAAATAGGTCTTTTCCATTTACTTTAGGTATAAGTAATTGGGAAATAACACTTTCTGCCCAGAAAAGTAAAAAATTCGTTACGTAGTGTTATCTGACCACGCCTAAAGAATTTCAGTAGTGGAGACTGTGTCCTTGTTACCAGACTTTAGCTGCTGGCATACACTAGTGTTTCATTTATTTGTCCATTTAGTACCCCTAGTGGTGGAGAAATAATTAAGTCACAAGTGTATCTATAGTAAAGCGATTAAACTGGCTGTTTTGACATGTGATTGAAAGTATAGGGTGATCAGTTTTCATACCAAAAGGGCGTGTTTGGTTCTATCACGTGACACACTATTATACCATAGTGAAAAATGGGGATATCACATTCTAATCTTCTGGTTGTTGTTTGTGTATACGTAATTTTATTATTATATACAAGACACTGAAAATAAACTTGTTGATTTACGTCTGTTCTTTACGTTCTTTCGTGGCATAAGGACGTAGTTGATACGTTCGCTATTCTCGTCCGGTCAGTCAGCTGCAACTTTAGGTACTTAGAAGTTAAAATCCGGAGTTTGATTCTTCGCAATGGGCAAAACCCAGGAGGTCCGTTAGAGGCTTCGCGTTGAAAGACAAAATAAAAGCACGCCCGTGTCTTCTATTACCAGGAGCCTCGTGGACGATACATTGATAAGGAGTTTTCTTTCTGAATTCAGTGATATAGTGTTTAGTTGTTTTGAATTTCGAGCAAAGCTACACGAGAGATATACGCGTTACCCGTTACTAATTTGGTAAGGCCATACTGGGCCTGTAGGGTTTGCCACTTCTTTAAGTAAAATATGTACCTCAAACGGATCAGAATCAATGTATCACAAACGGAAATCTCCTAATTTCTCATCTTTCATGGGAACACACACAGAGTTGAAACGTGCACATTACAGCGTAATGTCAAATCGCGAGCAAAGACTAACACAAAGTGGAAAAGACAACAGGAAGTAGGGGAGAAGCAGATGATGGAAGACAAAAATAGAATAAACGCGCCTTTTCCTATCATTAATTTCAAGTCAAAAGTTGCGACCAGCAAGCTTGGGTTTCGGAGCAAAAATCTTTTCAGTCGCTTAGACGTCTGAATCGTTTGTTGTTGTTTTTCAATTTCGCGCAAAGCCATACGAGGGCTATCTTCGCTAACCGTCCCTAATTTAGCAGTGTAAGACGGGAGGGAGGGCACCTAGTTATCACCACCCACTGCTATCTCTTGGACTTCTCTTTTTACCAACGAATAGTGGGATTGACCGTGCCATTATAACGCCCCCACGGCTGAAAGGGCGAACATGTTTGGTATGACGGGAATTCGAATCTGCGACTCTCGGATTACGAGTCGAGAGCCCTAACCACCTGACCATGCTGGGCCTCGACTAAATGGTCAAAGTAAATAATTTAATAAAGATTATTTGTTGTTGTTTTTTTAATTTCGCGCAAAGCTACTCGAGAGCTATCTGCGCTAGCCGTCCTTAATTTAGCACTATAAGACCAGAGGGAAGGCAGCTAGTCATCACCGCCAGCTCTTGGGCTACTCTTTTACCAACGAATAGTGGGATTGACCGTCAAATTATAACGCCCCCACAGCTGAATGGGCGAGCATGTTTTTTGGTGCGACCGGGATTCGAACCCGCGACCCTCGTATTACGAGTCGAACGCCTTAACACGCTTGGCCATGCCGGGTCATTTAATAAAGAAAGACACAAACTGGCTCAGTTAACCAATTCGTTCCCTATCCAATTGTGAAGTAATATTTAGAACAATATAAGGTATTAAACACGTATAACAGATTAGATTTACCAACATTATGCATTAGTGACCTGTAATTTAAACTTTTTCTTCACTGGGGCAGCATGTGACATATCCCAGATAAATCTATTTTTCTTGTACATTAAAGGACCTTTTTAGGATAACTCTGGAAGGGATGTTATTCTTAATTTATTGTGTAACATTTTACTGTGTTTCTTTTTATAATGTTTTGGATTTTAGCTGCACAGTTTTAAAACTACAAAACAAAAAAGGCTGTTTATAATTTCATTCAAAAATTCTTTGTTTTGTAACGTCGCATTCATTCACCTTGTATTAACACTCAAGGTAAGTAATAAACAGCAGACTTGTGTAACTTGATCTCCAATAGTTGATAACATTTAGATGGTGGGTGCGAGGACGTTGGACTCTTTGTTTTGTAACGTCGTATTCATACACCTTGTAGTAACAGTAAAGATAGAAGTCTTTGTTTTGTAACCCTCAGACAGCCTATTGCGGAGGTTTGCACCTAATGACAAAATCACAACGTGTAACTTCACGAAGTAGCCTATATCTGATACGAGTTTTCTGGCCTTACTGTTATTTCTATGATTCCTCTCGCCTTATCCGTGACGTTTTGGTAGGTTAATAAGAATTTGAATTTGTCAGTCAGAAGATCTTTAGGTCACCTTTCCAAACAGACACCATTTTTTTGCATTGTTTAGGTACTTTAATGCATCAAAATTTATCATCCAGCAGATTTAAAGGGTAAGTCGCGGGTCAAGGCTACGCCTATTAAAAAGTTGGTAGAAAATTAAAACATACGGCTAAACACTTTCACGTTGCTGTTTGTTTCCTGGGGTCTCGCCTTAAGCCTATCCATAATTAATGTGACTTGCGTAACAAAATCTTTCGGGTGGCCTTGATCTAAAAGGCATCAGGCTTATCGCGTGCAAATACAGTTGAAATTTAAATGTATTGGCGTCTGTTACATCACGTTCGTATCAGATCTGGTAATTTGTCATTTCTGCCAACGAGTCCAACCTCCTCGTGCCCGCCATCTCTAAACGTTATCAACCATTGGAGATCAAGTTACACAAGTCTGCTGTTTATTACTTACTTGATTCTAAGAAAGTTTTTGAGCGCGTCATGGGCTACTGACCACCGCCGTTCACTTCCAACACACCAACGTTAAGTTATAAAATTTGTTGGCTATCTCCTCATCTGGGATTACGTCCAACGTGGCTAGTTTAGAAGCTACAACATCATAAGGTGGATTTTATCAAGTAAACCTATTCGAAGTTCTGTTTATGTTTCGTGCCACAGAATATAATATTATTTTCGTGTGTATTTTAGTGTCGCAAATTTCTACCTTAATCTCTCCAGATTTGGAAAAATAATTTCGGAATTGTTAGGTTTTTTGTTGTTTTTTTAATCTAAAGGTGGAAACACTGTATAATTAATTTTTGATTGTCTCAGTTGGGTTGAGAATTGGTGGTCAACCAAGTGACTTCCCCATCCTCTTTCCAAATAGTGGACTCTTTTATTTACTGTTTTGAATTTCGCGCTAAACTGCACGAGGGTTATCTACGCTAGTCGCTCTTAATTTAACAGGGAAGGCAACTAGTCATCACCACCAACCGTCAGCTTTTGGGTCACTTCTTTACTAACGAATAGCGGATTCACCGTCATATTATAAACCCCCCACGAATGGAAGGGCGAGCATGTTTGGTGAGGCGAGGATTGAAACCTTCTAACCTAAAATTACGCCTCGACCATCCTAACCACCTGGCCATGCCGGACCGGCAATAATGGAATAAATAATGTTTAAAGTGTTATGTTTCAAAAGTAACTCAAAATCCGCCAGGGATCCGTCAGCTGGGAGAGGAACTGGAATCTCTCCCCCCTATAAATTAAGCACCGACTTTCTTTAACTGGTTAATTTTTATATAATGATATTTATATTGTTTTGATTTCTCAATCATAATGGTAATAACATTATTCTTTTGTCATCAGGATAGAAATAATGTACTTGTTACTCTGTTCGCTGTGGGACCCGGCATGGCCAGGTGGTTATGACGTTCGACTCTTAATCCGAGGGTCGCTGGTTCGAATCCCCATCACACCAAACATGCTCGCCCTTTCAGCCGTAGGGGCGTTCGTTATAATACGGTCAATCCCACTATTCGTTGGTAAAAGAGTAGCCCAAGAGTTGGCGGTGGGTGGTGATGACTAGTTGCCTTCCATCTAGTCTTACACTGCTAAGTTAGGGACGGCTAGTGCAGATAGCCCTCGTGTAGCTTTGCGCGAAATTAAAAACAAACAAACAAACTGTCCGCTGTTTCTAATTGTCGGTATTTAGGTTCTTTGGCTGACCTGGGAGTGTCAGGTACAATCTTGGCTTCTTTCTCACGGATTTATGGTGTTATTAATAATTTTATGTTTGGGGCAATTGTTAAGTGTTGATATGAATTAAAAACCCCGATCAGGGCTATGTTCATCTATGTTCTACCGTTCACCATGCACACTGGGACAGGCTCGCTGTATAAATAGTCCTTATATCTCAATGTCTTTCCTGTTGTTGGCTTATATTTTGTGTATTTACCCAATTATCCTTTTAATACACTATATGATAAACAATAAAGTAATGAGATATGTAGGTCTAGCTACAGATGGCATATTAATAAACTTACAGTACGTCCTTAAAGGTGAGAAGAACTTAGGATCATTTTAAGCAAGTATGATATAGTGATCTGAAAGCGATCTTAGAGTACGTGAATGATCTATTAAGAAGTCTGTCATGGAGTGGTTGGATGTTTGATATGAATTTCGCGCAAAGTTACACGGGGGGCTATCTGCGCCGGTCATTCTTAATTTTGAAATGCAATCGAATTACTAGAGGCAAGGCCCAACGACACACTTTGTTAACTTTTGGGCTACACTTATCAGAACTAACGATTTGACTTCACTGTCATTCTTATAACGCACACACGGCACCAAGATACGGAGAGCGACTTTATATTTTGGTGGTAACGGACCGAAATCACGAAACATCGAATAAATTCGGCACACTAATCACTGGACTGTGCTCTGTCCATCAGAAATGGACTTGCCACAGAGGGATATTCCCCGACGGGCTCAATCTAAGCGAAGTCAGAAATTCGTAAAATTGTAAATTAAAGTTACGTCTGAACCGTAACCCTTGTGACCAAGGCGATCTCAGCGAAGGAAAGGAGTGGTGGCAGCTGGCAGTTAATACTATGGATGAGTCAGCGATATCTTAGTTCTCCACCACTATGGCCTGGTGGTTAAGGTGTTATACTCGTAATCCGAGGGTTGCGGATTCGAATCCCCGTCACATCAAACATGCTTGCCCCTTTAGCCGTAGGTACGTTATAATGTGACGGTCAATCCCACTATTCATTGATAAAAGAGTAGTCTAAGAGCTGACAGTGGGTTGTGATGACTAGCTGCCTTCCATCTAGTCTTACACTGCTAAATTAAGGACGGCTAGCGCAAATAGCTCTCGTGTAGCTTTGCGCGAAATTTCGAAACAAACCAAAGGAATAAGAGGTACTTATTTCAGGTGTCTTGATTTATTTATACGTAAAATTGTGTCATTGGCTTTTCACAGCTGCAGATACTGGAAACGTTGTTGTGTCAAATAAGACGTAACTAATGTTGAACTATGAAACTCCAAAATAACTTCCAAACCAAGGCAAGTCGTCACAGTTTTTAAGTATGTCATAGTATATCATTATAGGAAACTCAATTCTCATTCTCTGTATTCTTAAATGTACCGACTAATCGTAAAAATTACCAAATCTGTATCAGATCTTGATCACAGAGACCTCTGGATCTGCTAAAATGATTATGCAGTGTACTCTTTTTAAAATCTCGATTTTGAGTGGCTACGTTGTCTGTGTGGTCGGTCATTTCCGTCACAGCAAGAGAAGTTGTCCGGGTAAAAAAAGATATGCCGAGAGGCACAGCCGTTCTGTACCTCACGCTGGGAAACTTTATCCCTGTGAAATCATAGAATAGGGAAATAAAGTTTTATTATAAACGTATGCATTAATAATACGGGTATAATAAATATTTTATGTGTGAAAAGTCTCTGATAAAGTATCACTAGTTTTTTTATTCCGCTGACGAAGAGATACGATGTCCTCGAATCAAAAGTAACTTGCAAAATTATACCATTAACCCAATCACGACTGTAGCCCACTTATACATATAAATTTCAAATTTTAATGAAAATAATTATTCAAACTTTATTTCAACAATGTGTAACTCAAAACTCTTTTGAGAGTTGATATCGTATGATAACATTTGTTGATTATGATTCGTAAGAGGACGAGAGAGTAAATGTCGAACTTTTTCACGGCGGCTTCAGACGAGTCTCGTCCGTAAACATTGTACTTAACGATATTTTTAGAAATTTTCTGTCCAACCTAAGGCATAGAATTATATTTGTCCAATTGTTATCACCCCTTGATAATATAATTATCTTTGGTTTGGTCTTGTTTCGTACGTGAGGTTAAAATTGTTTATTTGTTTTAACTTTCGCGCAAAGTTACACGAGGGTTATCTGCGCTGGCCGTCCCTAATTTAGCAGTGTAAGACTAGAGAGAAGGCAGCTAGTCATCACCACCCACCGCCAGTTCTTGGGCTACTCTTTTAACAACGAATAGTGGGATTGACCGTAACTTTATAACGCACCCACGGCTGAAAGGGCGAGCATGTTTGGTGGAGGTTAAAACAGAAAGGATGGGTTAGGTTGCTATTAGAAGTATGTTATTCTTGACGATACTATCTTACTCAGAACGTAAAAACTTCACTAGCCAAGTCCTTCTTTAGACTTATAGATCATTTTATTCAAATATGCAAATATTTATAGGTTGCAACTATATTTTCGGATTCTTTAAGCCTAATATACTGGCGAACTTTCAGAATATGCCGCATTTGGTGAAACAGTTTTAGCTGCTAAAATCCAATAGTGATATACACGTATATAATATTTAGCACTAAACTTGCTTTCACATTAAGACTACTTGCACTGCGGCATATAAATAAACATAGAGTAATAAGTACAGACTTGGCACATATTTTCTCTATTTTCTTTCTTCTGAATCAACACTTCTAGAGTTTAAGAGGCCACCAACTTCACAGAAGTCTGGCTCTGAGCTTGGTCGCGATTTTTATCGAGACGCACGTGACCTCGGGTGAGAGTTAGTTACTGTTGCATTTATTAATGCTTCGCATGTGTTGTATTTCATAAAACATTCGTGTGAATACTTAACTACAACCCGTCATATACGTATGGATATACACAACATCTAGCGGTATCAGCTTTCATTACACGTCTCGTCTAACGAAGTCAGAGGGCAGGGCAGCACGTGCGTCTGAGTATGCCTTGTAAACATTTGGTTGTGGACGAATGCACAATTAACATATGAAACCACGTGGCTGTGACTGTCTTTCAGATGTTTACCTTGCTGTTTATTTAATCGAGTAACGGTTGCGTTTCACCCCCTCTGTAGCTGTGTGGCTTTCTTCACCCCCAACCCCCATCATTGTAAGTTATAGCATGAAACCTATGTTTGACTTTCGTAGAATACTGACTATAGTTACGGCAAAGTGCGTTTATTAAATAATGTCCAAGCAGTCAGTGTCGTCTGTTAGGTTGTTTTGAAATTCCTACACGGTTAGCTATCTCTAATTTAGTAGTGGAAGACAAGAGGAGGGGGTTACCAAAGAATGGTGTGTTTTACTGTCATATCTCCCCTACGGCAGAAATGGCAAGCATGTTCGGTGTAGCTAGGATTCAAACCCGTGACCCTCAGATTTCGAGTCGAGCGCCACCTGTTTGTTTATTTATTGCTACACAAGCTTTATTATAGTTACACACACACATGTAGGTTCATCATTAGTTTTCTTTAACACATAACATCTGATACTTTGTGAAAGTAGGTTAATTATAACTGCAATAGGTCACATATAATTTAATTTAAAGTTGTGAAACTTGGCACGTGGTTCGTTCTTTACGTACCTTTACTTGATCTAGGTCAGGGTTCACAATTCATGAACAAATTAAAAGGCAGTACTTTGAAACGATATCCCAAGTAAGGCCCAGCATGGCCATGCGCTGAACTCGCAATCTGAGAGTCGTGGATTCGAATCCCCGTCACACCGCATACATTTGCCCTTTCAAATGTGTGGGCGTTGTAATGTGACGGTAAATCCTACCATTCGTTGGTAAAAGAGTAGTCCAAGAGTTAGAGAGGGGTGGTGTTGATTAGCTACCTTTCCTCTAACCTTACACTGCTAAATTAGGGGGGCGACTAGCGCTGATAGCCGTCGTGTAGCTTTGAGCGAAATTCAGTGAACAAACGCACGATATTCCCAAGTGAATCGTGAGTTTCAAATGTAATCTGTCAATAAACAAGACATGCACTCTACCCTTGTACTTACTTTTATGGACACTAGAGATGCTTTACAATTAAATGAGTTATCGCCGGTAATTATCTAAATAGATCAACAATTAGAAACTTAATATTTTGTTTTTTCAAAGACACTTTCGAGTTTAAGTGAACAATCAAGTTTCTGCAATCATTAGCCCAGTGTTAAGGGTGGTTGTGAACTTTTTCGAGAGTCATGTGACCTCTCTAAAAGTTTAAATTCCACTATTCGATTCGAATAACCTTATGGAATTGGTGGTGGCTGGATTGCCGGTGGCTGGTGGCAAGTATTTGAGGTTTACAAACATGTTACAGAGTTTTGAACTTTCAATTATTAATAACCGTGTTTATAAAGTTGTAGCTATGTAGTGGGCAGAACGAGGGTGGGCGGCAAAATATGTCGCGCCGGCCTTGGCTGGTTTTCATAATAGTCTATCTCTTCAAAATGACGGGAAGCTAGTGCAGACTGTCGTCGAGAAACTCTACAAACAAATGCGACCTGAAGCGATTAGCTACTGTAGCGTTCACTATTATTTAACAATATATTTATGTTGTCCGGAGTGACTGACATATCTCTTGACCCCCTGCGGTGTTGGACGCTACCTAAAAGTTTCTAGCGGGAATCATCTGTGGCGAGTCTGACGCGGGGATCGAACTGCTAATTCTAGTGTTATAAACCACCATACTTCTAAGTGAGCTGAAAACACTAAGTGTTCGACTAGATATTCCACGACTCCACGTTAAACGTAGTTAGCACTGAACGCTCCTTTTAACGATGGATAGATTATGTTGTTTTTAATAATTCAATATAATTATAAATACAGTATTTCAATGTATTTCGTGGAATTCGTCGTGGGCCAGATCGTGCTCTACTAACAATGGAAGATTTTAATTTTAAAAAATCAACTGATTGTTTGTTTGTTTGTGTGTAATATTGCAGTGTACACACACACACATATATAAATATACATATATATAGTGAAATTAAATAATTTATATATAAATGAAGTTAAATGAACAAAGTCATGAGAAAGTTACTTCAAGAGGTAAGTTTTATCTTACCCCCAAATGGTAGTATCTTATTTTTATTTATTTATTTTCTCTTTGTTTCCATATTTTTATGTTTATCTTTTTCTTATTCTAGCTTGGGAGAGCAGTTACCTTCCCACAACTGTCTGCAGGCAAAGAAGGGTGATATAGGGTAGGGACGTTGTGGGCTTGAGCATCCACATATTGTTCTCCTAATTTCTAAATTTCTCATGTGAAACTAGCGAATTGGAGGTTAAGGCAGTGTATCCCCACAGCAACGTGGGTCCTACTTTTATAGCCACCTCCTAAACCTAGGACACATTTTATAATCCCACGTTATGGCTCGTACCCTAGAATCCCCTTTTAAAAAAAAAGTGCAGCGTATTTTTTACAAAAATATTAAAAAAATTCATGTTAATGTGTTTTGGTTTATCACTTGAATATTTTATGGTTATAGCATATATATATAAATAAACACGAAATATTATCACTTATGTTTAGATTTTTTGTTTTTGTTTATCTATATTTTATGGATGATTTTAATGTTGTTAATTAAACGAGATGATGGTTTTCTACGTATTAAAGAAGTAAAATTATAAAACGAAAGTAATACTATAGATTAACCCTAGATGACGCCACTAATTATCGGAATTACTAGTGTAAAGTCACATTGGTCGTTGTTGTTTTAGCTTTTGTAAATCTAATTAGAATATTTTCGTTATATTTCAGGGTAACTCGACGTGGCTCAAAACATTTACTAATAATAACTCAAGACTGTGCCACTCAATTTCCGATAAAAAAATCAACCGAACGACAGCTTTTGAGACTCGTCACTGAGATGCTGGTCTCCATTTTTTTATATTTTCAGATGCACAAACGCCGTCGATGTTTTGTTTGATTTAAATATTTTGAATACTGTTTTCTTCAGGTAAAACTGAACTTCGCCCAAACGTGAAAAAAAAAGACAGATACAACTTGCACGTTGTTTAAAACAACAATCATGTCTTTTCCGTCGTGAGTTTTATCAAGAATGAAACGGCAACCCGAAACTGAGGAGGAACTATGTTTGAGATATAATCTAGTTCTGCCAGAATTCTACGCCTACGAAACGCACGTGAAAGGGGAATCCAGCATCATTACTGGACCAACGTTTTCGAATGGTGAAGTAGGTGGGGGCGGCCAAAAATCAATGACGTTTACATCATCCGAAGCCAACCAGCTCACTGCTGACGACAGCCAACAGTCTCCACCGAACAGCCAGTCGCGGCAGAAGGGAAACAGTTGTGGGTTAGGGTTAGCGCCGCTCAAGGTAACAGCTGCTGCTAATAGGCTTCCAGGGGACATTCTGGCGTTGGCGAAACGCGAGTCTGGACTGTCGCAGGAGTCAGATAAGGAAGAACGGGAAATAGGAAGCCCACGGTCTAATCACGTGGACGAGAACGTCAGGGTTTCACAAGCTGAACTTGTCGTTGGCGCGCACGAAAAATGTGACCGATTTCAGGTTAACTATGTTGAAAGTGACATAAACGTGTCTCAAAATAAGAAAGTTTATAAATACAGTAATGATAACATCGAAGAAACTGCAGAACGAACAAAAGCTAATCAAAACGTAATAGCAACGAATACGAACGTTCAGGAACTTCACGCCATCATTATCGAAAACGATGTCCAGCTACTGTCGTCGCACGTGAGTTCAAAATGTGCCGAAGCGACACCGTCAGACAATGAAAATGTCGGAATGGCTTCTCCTCGTAATGAGGAAGAAGGTTTGGGTCAGCTGGACACCACTGGCTCAGCTGATCTTCAAATGAACAGTGAGGAAAAGACCAGTGCAGACAAGGTTGAATGTGAATCCCATAAAGCTTCAGTAGCTAGTGACTTAGAGCGTCGTAATGAAAGAAAATGTGAAGGATATAACCACAATTATATTCAAAGTTTGAAACCTTTCAAATCCTCGTTGAAGAGAAGCTATACCCGGTCTAAAAGCAGAACTCTGCGAGTTACATTTAGTGAAACCATGACCGTATTTTCAGAAGAATTCTCTAGACCACTGGTGGTCGCTGTAAGGCCAACAGATTTAACCCTCAGCGAGGTATGTTCCATGTACGAGCCCCCGCCTCAGTATCAAGACTTGTTAGATCTCAACCCCCCAAATGAATATCAAGATACAACTGATGACGTCACTTTTCCTCTGGAACGAGAGTTTGGCACGGTAACTATAGAGACGGCCACAGAGGAAGGAGTTATTACTGAAGTAGCCGATGACATCTATGAGGTCAAAGTGAGGTTAAATAAAGGTAACACAACTGTGGACACTTGTGTTGCTGCTAATAAGTTATCAAGTGTCGACAAGGACAAATCTGTATACGTGGAAATAGAACCACTTTGTATCATTAAACCAGGCGAAGACACCCAAAGAGGACTTGAGTGTGAGACCTATCATGGAGAAGTAAAGGGAACTTGTGGATACTGGAACAGTTCAAAGAACACTGCTGTTTTAACACTGGATAACGAGAGTTCTGGCGACGGTATAAGCGTCTCGTTGGACACTACAACTGGAGAATGCGTGCCAGACGTATTGTCTGGAGCTATGGAGCTTGATGCTAAAATCCCCACTCTGGAAAAGCAGTCTTCTAGCCTCTCACCCCCACTGAAACAGTTCAGTGTGGACCTGGAGTATTCCGGGAAGGAAGACGAGGACTTGAAGGTAGAGCTTATTCCACGTAACTCTGTCCATGAGGCAGACAGTGACTCTAGCACATCCTCTCAAGAAACTATCATCATGATGACGTCAGAAGAGAGGAAACGCAACGAAGAACACATTCTGGAAAGTCTACGAAGGTACGAGAAGCTTCGTAGACGGATTTTAGAGACCACGTAAGAGGAAACCTGAAAGAAGAATCAACTTATAATCCAGAAGGCAGCGAATATGATAGATTAACCGACTCTTCCCCATTTCTTTGCGACGAAAAACGAAATGGAAGGTTGAAAGAGCACTCTGAACTTCGATTGAATGGTATCCTTAGAACTAATTCTCAAATCCGAGAAACGATTGAAAGAAATGCTTTGCGCCGCAGTTTACAAAAGAAAACTAAAGCTCAGAAGAAATATGCGCCATCAGGTGGAGAAATGAATAAAGAGAAACCGAAATCGTCTCCCAAGTCAGATACCACATTGGTCGAAAAACTAAAATGGCTGACAAGTGAAATATCAGAGCAAGAAGGTGAGCTAGGGACTGACGCAAATAGTTTACAAAAAGATTCTTGTAATATCGTTGAAAAATGTGATCATGAAACTATTAGCTTGGAAGGCGAGAGGAACCGGAAAACGGGAAGATGCGATGTGACCGATATTTGGGGCGATCAATTCCTGTCATACTTCGAAAAAACGCCAGATTCACGGACAAAGGAATTTGGAGAAAAGACCATCATCGCTCGGGAGTGATTGGGAAGATCTTTGTAGTAGAGAAGAAAGATTAGCCACCATGATGATCCCCAGTGACCTACGGGATTGGAAGATTGATAACCAACCTCCAAAGAGTGGTTCCAGTACCCCTTATGGTAACGGAAATTCTCAACCTTTTACTTATGGAGGAGTGACTGATGATATCCGCAGCCTACATGCACCCTCTTTACGGCTGTCACATGGGGACCAAAGGGGTGTCCTCACTAGCAGTACGTCAGATGAGTTGGAACGATTTGTAAAAGAGGACTTAATGAGGATTGAGAGGATTCGTAAACGGTATAGTTTATCTGAAGATGACGCGGGTCTCACATTCGGGTTTTCTCGCAGACCATCAGTTAGGGGTATTCGGCCCCGATTCGGCTCAACAACCGAAATCATGAAACAGATGCAACTTCAACTTCGGCCGCCTACATTAATAAATACTAGGAACCACGTGACCTGGCCTCATGAGAATGTTACCAACGGAACTCGCTCACAACAACGAGATAAAAGTCGCAAACCAGCGCTGGTATTACCAGGAGTCACAGAAGAGAAAGGAGGAGTTAATGGACCAGACTTAATTCCCGAAATGCACCGGAGAAAGGTCTTACCAAAGCGTAGCAATACCAGTGACATTTTATCCCATTTACAGGCTCGAAACATGCAAGGGAGCAGCCTTGTTTATTTCAACAAAAATGGTCTTGTGTCACACAACAGAACAAATAAACGTGCAGAAGAAAAAGCCGTATATCATAGAAATGAACGCGGTGCCCCGGAGGGGGCTAGTTCCTCACCAAGGGCAGCTTCAGATTCAATGTTTTACAGAGAGCCCTCTTACGGTAAATCAGAACCCATTAAAGACACTGGAGTGATATATTACGCTATGAACGTGTGAACGGAAACAAATAAACTCCAGCTGATAGTTACGAGAAAAACTGTGATATAAAGAGGCATTATAATACTCACCACATTCATTCATCACAAAACTTCAGTAGTGAAAGTATTCGTTGGTTTCATTATTTCTAAAGTTGAGGCATTGGAACATCTACCAGTGTAATTCATCCCTAAAATATCAGGCGTTGAAACATCTACCAGTGTAATTCATCCCTAAAACATCAGGCGTTGAAACATCTACCAGTGTAATTCATCCCTAAAATATCAGGCGTTGAAACATCTACCAGTGTAATTCATCCCTAAAATATCAGGCGTTGAAACATCTACCAGTGTAATTCGTCCATGAAAATTCGAAGCTAGAATATGTATTTAAGAGCTGAAATGGATAACTGAAATCGAACACTGTGCATATAAAGTGTTATATATACACACACAGACAGACAGACAGAGAGCGATGGATAGACGTGTACATAGATAATATTATATATTGGTTGTATAAATACGGCTTTTTTAAATTTCGGTACCTATGTGTAGCACATACATTATGATTTATTGGTTTTATAACTTTAAAGGCTGTATTATAATTATGTATCAGTTTTAGTCAGTGAACTTCGGAGATAAAATACATAGAAAATTATCAAACGTAGGCCACGTGTGACTTAGAACGTTTACATGATTTATTATATGAGTATATAAATATTTTTTCACAGTTCGTATTTTTGTCTCTTATCGCCGTTTCGTATATATGCATCTAATAACTAGTCCTTCAACATATATTTGTTTATATTAAAGTTTAAAGTAGTTTCACTATAAAAGAAAACTTTCTATATCTGCCTTACTTTCAGTTGTATACTAATTGAAGCGAACACAGAACGATTCTAGAAATATCTTGAAAGCTGTTCTGTAATATCTACATTACGTTAAAACAATCAGATAAAGTCCACTAAAACTAGAGATGTTATTTTGAAAAAGTTTAAAGTTTTAGAAAAAAATATCCAATCTTAACGACATCAAGGAAGTTCGAAATTCATTTTAAGGTGTTATGTGTTATTCGTCTGATAATTAATATATTTTTATACATACTGAGGTGTAATTGTTGTGATGTGTCTGACTGAATGAGTAATAAGAATGGTGGTGAAATATAGTTTCAGTTTGTTTGTTTTTTTAATTTCGCGCGAAGCTACACGAGAGCTATCTGCATTAGCCGTCCCTAATTTAGCAGTGTAAGACTAGAGGGAAGGCAGCTAGTCATCACCACCCACCGCCAAATATTGGGCTTTTCTTTTACCAACGAATAGTGGGATTGACCGTCACATTATAACGCCCCCACGGTTAAAAGGGCGAGCATGTTTTTGGTGCGACGGGGATTCGAACCCGCGACCCTCAGATTACGAGTCGAACGCCTTAACCCACCTGGCCATGTCGGGCCTGTTTCAGTTACAATAATGTTGTGACGACCTCGAAGGCAAACGTGAACTTCGCACGAAAAATGATATTTTACATTCATATTTTGCCTAATTTGGTGACTTTTTCGGTCATGATTTTGTTCCAGAAAGGTCCTTCTTTGAGAAATTAGACTTATTGCGCTAAATTCCGGGACTCAACTCCTCTCTGTGGACACAGAAAATAGTCCAATGTGATTTTGCTTTAAACCAAACAAATTGTTTTTTTGCCATCGGTGGAACAGTGGTACTACGCTAAAATCCGGGGTTCGATTCTTTGCGGTGGCTTTGCTCTAAAAACCTTCTAGCAACGTTAATGCAAAATCGGACAATCTTTCCCAAAATGGGTCCCATCTGGTCACCTTAACTGACTTCTCGATTGACAGCTCAGTGACGAAACTAAACATCTGTTAGTTAAGACTAATTAGTTAACATTAAACCTTCAGCAACGTCGGATAAATCACGTTAGGCTTAAGTAAAAATTAGGAGAGATTTTACGGCGATATGTATTTTCCCTTAACTTTAATAGCGAATAAATATGTATTCGATAATATTTAACTAGCTTGTTGGATGAAGAAATACACGATTTATAACATCACGCAAGAGAGAATTTTCTGTTTTAGTTAACGAATTATTTTGTTGTGGTGTGTTTTGAATTTTCTGATCAGCTTATAAGTGTATATAATCAATATCGATATATATATATATATATATATTTTTATGTTTATTTTGCTGGACAATAAATTATATTTTTCAATTGTGGAACAATTTCATGTAATTATTACAGAAATATTTATCAATACAAATAAGCCCACGGTGGCTCAGCGATAAATGTAAGGGCTTTATAAGCCTAAAGATCGTCTTTAGGTAACTCACGGTAGGCAGAAGACAGCTAGATCATTACGTTGGTTTATCCTAGCAACAGTCAAATAAACAAATTCAGCAAATGTATGAATATTAAAAAGAAAACTACAGTAAATGTCCATTAATCGTTGTCTAAAGTGATAGATTTATTCTGATTATTTATGTGAGATGAGGTTCCCCGTTGGGACAGCGGTAAGTTGATGGACTTAAAATGTGCTAAAATCCGTGGTTTGATTCCCCGTGTGTCAAACAGCAGATAGCCTAACGTTGCTTCGCTCCAAAACTAACGGACTGACATGAAAAATTCGATAGGAATTTCTGTGTCGTATTTCCAACAAGTCTGAGTCGTGATGCTCAGAAACAGTCGACTGAGCTGAACCCGGTCCTATTTATTGTAATGAAATGAGGAAATGTTTGGTTTTATCGAAGAGTTTGAGATAACCTTTCAAGGTCTGTCGTTAGATTTCAACGTGCTGGATCCACGTGTACGTGAACGATTGGACACCCTCTTTATCTTTAATACTGAAATGTGGATCAGAGGTTTGATCCACGTGTATGTGAACGATTGGACACTCTCTTTATCTTTAACACTGAAATGTGGATCAGAGGTTTGATCCACGTGTATGTGAACGATTGGTCACCCTCTTTATCTTTAATACTGAAATGTGGATCAGAGGCTTGATCCACGTGTATGTGAACCATTGGACACTCTCTTTATCTTTAATATTGAAATGTGGATCAGAGGTTTGATCCACGTGTATGTGAACGATTGGACACTCTCTTTATCTTTAATATTGAAATGTGGATCAGAGGTATGATCCACGTGTATGTGAACCATTGGACACTCTCTTTATCTTTAATATTGAAATGTGGATCAGAGGTATGATCCACGTGTATGTGAACGATTGGACACTCTCTTTATCTTTATTACTGAAATGTGGATCAGAGGTTTGATCCACGTGTATGTGAACGATTGGACACTCTATCTTTGATACTGAAATGTGGATCAGAGGTTTGATCCACGTGTATGTGAACGATTGGACACTCTCTTTATCTTTATTACTGAAATGTGGATCAGAGGTTTGATCCACGTGTATGTGAACGATTGGACACTTTCTTTATCTTTATTACTGAAATGTGGATCAGAGGTTTGATCCACGTGTATGTGAACGATTGGACACTCTCTTTATCTTTATTACTGAAATGTGGATCAGAGGTTTGATCCACGTGTATGTGAACGATTGGACACTCTCTTTATCTTTAATACTGAAATGTGGATCAGAGGCTTGATCCACGTGTATGTGAACGATTGGACACTCTCTTTATCTTTAATACTGAAATGTGGATCAGAGGTTCGCACTCTTTCATAGAAGAAAAAATACCCCACTCTGCACTTTAAGGCTGTAGGTGCTTTATAAATGTGGCAGTCAGATCCTGACAAGGTTAATCCAAACGTAGGCAGGGGGCGTTATTGTCTAGCAACCTCTCTTTTTAGTTAATATGTTTAATATTAGAAATAATTAAGTGTGGGAAGTATTTGGATAAGTTTGAGAGAAAAACAAACGAAAAACAAAACTATTTATTTCTTTATTAAAGAGACAGATTAGTTTTCATGTTTTAATTTTTTTCCTAAATTCTGTAAAAGTAACGAAAATTAGTAATTACACAAAATGACTCGTGATGACAAGAAATCCACTTGAAGTAAAAATATATCTCCGGACGGCTGGTATGGGTATTAACACTTTTATTAATAAAGCAGAGAACAACGTTTCGGTTTTCTTAGGTCATCTTCAGGTTATTCTCCGTTTTATTAGTAACAGTGTTAACACCCATAACAGCCGTACTGACATATTTATGCGAATGACTGACCCATCAAAATCGTTTACAGAACGGGTTATAATAAGCACTATATTGTGTATTACATTAAATTATATGAACTATAAAAATGACTTTGAAAAACACAACATTATAGCTCATTACATATAAATATACCTTTATCTTAACTTCCTAATCAAATACAAAATACTGAAAACGCTAGTTTCTTGATTTATAAGTGACGCCTGTAAAAGTGTTTTTCCCGACATACACGTCGTTTGTTCTAACTTATTACCTGGATGTTTCCACTTCTTTACTTTCGCCATTTGGAAACTCTCTAAACAGAGGAATAAGGCTAAGAAACAACGTTTTAAATAACATGGATATTGGATAATAAAACTACCAAGGGTACAACACTCGGAAGCTAAAGAGAACTTTGGATGAGTCTTCTTTGTAGGACGATGTTTTATTCGTTTTGCTGTCGTTTGTTTACGAAAGTAAATACCAGGCAATAATACAAAAAATTAAAAAACGAAACACCATTAATAATAGAGTCTGCACAAGTTCCGAGTTCAGAAGTAGTTGGAAAAAATGACTCCACATTAGGGTTTTGTTGTTCCCGTTGTCACCCCCTTCGGGCGTCTTAAATTAGATAAATCTGTTGCAATGAGATTTCTTTAAGTACCTACCTTAGCATAAAACACAACTGCTTTGTGGAATATATGAAGTGTTTTCAATATATCCTTATATATATATATGTGTGTGTGTGTTTTCTCTTTTTATACTTTTTGGGCTATTCTTGATGGACAATCAAATGGTTTAGTCTCTTTAGAATTACACACAAAGCTACACGAGGGCTATCTGTGCTAGCTAACTTTAATTTAGCAATGGAAGGCTAGAGGGAACGCAGCTGGTCAGCAACACCCATTGTCACTAACTAAACTAAACTAACGTGGCAGGGGTTCAGTTTAGAGAGAGAGAAATCGGAAGAGTTCTCTCTCCAACTGGGGTGTTCAGGAACTTTATAGTTCCTCTTCGTCCCCTTACGTGAGAAATGTTTTAAAATATCCATGGAGTTTTTACTTTATTTTTGACATTTCAAAAATATTTGTGAGTGAGAGGAAGGACGGGAGAACTGGACGAAAGCAGCGAAAGTGAAGTGAGCCAGACTTTAGCTCGAGGATGGAGAACCCTGGCGGCAGGCGAATTGTTTTTTTTTTTTTAAATTTACTGTAATTGATTAGATACCCTTGACTGGGTAAACCCATTGTCAACTTTTGGGTTACTCTTTTATCAAGGAATCGTGAGACTGACCGTCATATATAATGCCCCTCCCCCCACGACGATAAAAGGCGAACATGTTTAATAGGACGGGGTTTCGAGCCTGCTATCCTCAGATTACGAGTCAAGCGTCCCCTAACCACCAGGCATTGCAACATTTTTCTGAAAACTAGAAGTATCTCTAGCGAAATGTTGCTTCACGTTTTGTATATTTTTAGCCTGACATGGCCTGATGGTTGGGGAACTCGACTCGTAAACTACGGGTTCGAATCTCGTCACCGAATATGCTCGCCATTTCAGCCGTGTTGGCGTCATAATATGACGGTCGATCCCACTATTCGTTGGCAAAAGAGCGAGTAGCCCAAGAGCAGGCGGTGTTTGGTTTTAACTCGCTGCTTTCTCTCCTGTCCACCACCTCCAAATTGTGCATATTTAGCACAAATATCTCTAAAGTAGCTTTGAGCAAATTCAACAAATAATGAAACAAACTTTAACAGTACATATTTTACCCTTACACAGAATTTCTCCATTTGATAAGACTAACTATTAGGTGGTTTAGTCCCATTAGCAAACCATGATTAAAATGTGTTTATGACCCTTACCTCTAAACTACAAAACAGTATTTCTAGGTTAAGGACAAAATCGTCAAAGCTAATATAAAAAAAAAAAGACAGTTGATTTATTAACCCTTAACCGTTGTTAGTTTATAGCTAAAAGTAACAACAGAATAAACGGATCAGACTGTTTTAAGATCTGTGGCTATCAAATTACATCAAATATTTCAGATGGAATTTAAAGAAAAATAAATTGTCTTGTAGTCGACCTGTTTCGTGGAGTAACTTTCTGTATTCTTTGCATCTTCTGTATGGTTTTACCCTTTGTTTAGACGACGAAATATTGTCCTCTTTATATTTTACTCCGTATGTGATACTTTTGTTCAGAAGACGAGATAAACGTCCGATTTTCATTTTACCCTATATATGATACTTCTATTCAGACAACGAAATGATTTTCGGTATACATGTTGCCCTGTAGAATAAGCTTCTCTTCAGAAAACGAAATAATTTCGGTTTACATGTTACCCTGTACGTGTAAATACCCTGGTGTGAACCTTTAGACTTATCGCTGTGCTACTGTAAGGTCTTAGTAAAGAAAGAATGAAGCACTTGAAGCAGTTTTAGACTCGGGAAAGAGATTTATTAATCCGACACTTCGCGCTCTTCTTCGATGGGACCAAGTTGCTTTTCTGAACATATTTCTATCAAAACTCTGACGACAAGAACACTTCAGTCATTATCACTAAATGTTTTAACCAGTTCTTTTTTCTTCGTTTTTAACTTTCTGTTGTTTTTTTTTCCATTAGGCTTCCCATATCCATTACTTCTGTATATTTTTCCTTTCTTGATTTAATGATTTATAATTTCGAGTCACTCGTGCGTTACTACGATTGGTTGATTGACTGTAAATGGTGGAAAAGAATGTGGTACATTTCTTTTTAAATAACCTCTCCATAGCAGTAAACACAGCCAGTCTAGTTTCTTCAATATATAACTGCGTAAGTCTAGAGACAGAGGCAGTTGCGTTTTTCTTTATCACGAGATACAGTGTGATGTTTCTCATTTATCTAAATCAGTAGTTTGTTTTGTTTCTAATTTCTCGCAAAGCTACTCGAGGGCTGTTTGCACTAGCCGTTTCTAACGTAGCACAACGAATAGTGGGATTGACCGTGGCATTGTAACACTCCCGCAGTTTAAATGGCGAGCACGTGCGGTGAAGGAAATTCGAACTTGCGATTCTCGGATTGCGAGTGTGAATTAACAGAGACCTCAAAATGATACTATATTATCAAAAATCATCAGAGACTACCATAAAAAAATTACTCTATAATATTTTACTGGGTAATCCGAAAGGACCTTTAACAACTAAGACAAGTAGCCTATAGTAACGTGCAAACGAAATTCCAATAATCTTTAAGATCAGACTTTTTATCCAGAAGGAGAGGGTATAATTGTTTATTCGAATTTCGCACAAAGCTACTCGAGGGCTATCTGCGCTAGCCGTCCCTAATTTAGCAGTGTAAGGCTAGAGGAAAGGCAGCTTAGTCATCACTACCCACCGCCAACTCTTGGGCTACTCTTTTACCAACGAACAGTGGGATTGACCGTAAAATTATAACGCCCCCACGGCTGAAAAGGCGAGCATGTTTGGAGTGACGAACCCGCGACCCTCGGATTACGAGTCAAGTGCCTTAACCACCTGGCCCTGCCGTAACAGAACCATATACACTGACACAAACTATATTTCGAAAAGTTATTTCTTCAGAGAAACTAGTACACAAAAATATTGAAAAACAAAACGATTTTAAAATTAATATGTAATAAATGATAACAATAATCACAAGTTCAATAGATTGTTGAATTACAACAAAAAATATAAGACAAAAATGTAAAAACAACCAATTAAAATAACGTGACTTGTGTAACTACTGACATTTTTAAAAAGGCTTAAATTCAATAATCTCGTGTCCGTTTTTCTTTATTTAAAAGTGCAAAAAACGCACATGATCTTTAAAGATCGTGAACTTAAGAGATGTAGACATTTCTAATTAAATAATAATAATTAAAAAAAACAACTCCAAGAAAATTGAAAAGAAAAGAACTGAAATTATAAAATCAACAAATTTTGATAACTTTATTTCACTTATGCAATATCAATTAATCAATTATGAATATCATTATACATCTGTATTTCTAATTAATTAATCTCCGTCATTATGACTAAAGTCATTATACTTTTGTGTTTCTAATTAATTAATTTCCTTCATTATGACTAATGTCATTATACATCTGTGTTTCTAATTAATTAATTTCCTTCATTATGACTAATGTCATTATACATCTGTATTTCTAATTAATTAATCTCCGTCATTATGACTAAAGTCATTATACTTTTGTGTTTCTAATTAATTAATTTCCTTCATTATGACTAATGTCATTATACATCTGTGTTTCTAATTAATTAATTTCCTTCATTATGACTAATGTCATTATACTTTTGTGTTTCTAATTAATTAATCTCCGTCATTATGACTAAATTCATTATACTTTTGTGTTTCTAATTAATTAATTTCCTTCATTATGACTAATGTCATTATACATCTGTATTTCTAATTAATTAATTTCCTTCATTATGACTAATGTCATTATACTTCTGTATTTCTAATTAATTAATTTCCTTTATTATGAAATAACATTATTATACTCTTGTATTTTTAAGTAATCAATCTTTCTTATTATGACTAATGCCATCATAAACCTGCAGTTTTAATTAATCAATTTCCCCATTATGACTAATGTCATCACAGCCATACGGTTTTAGTTAATCAATATACATCGACTATGATTAATCTCACCTATTATTTGACAATTTGGGCCGATTGTCATCAAACTTGACTTGTTTCTATAGAGGGGATCAGCTGCCAGATCTTATCCCCATGCCTTCCACGTGCGTCGTGAAACTACTGGTATATTTCTTCACGTTTCGTTACCAATACAGTAATTTTATATCATTCACTTTAAGGGTGTGGCGTTTCATTGTACTTGAAATGATACGTTACAAAATGCTACGTATTTAAAAATACTCAAAATTGTATAACTCAAACTAGATGAAGTTCGAACAACTTTCAGCAAAGAAACGTTCCACAAACGTACACAGAGTAACATTTTTGAAAGACTTTTTTAATGTACGAAATCAAAACAACTGAATAATTTACTAGAAAATACATTTACGAACTTTTCTTCCAACGTAGTGAACGAGGCGTCAATTCATAGTTCGAAATATGCAAAATAATGTGTTCAAAATTATCAACTGATCAAAGACTATAGCATTATAAAAATATTTATTACAAATGATATGATGGTAAAACTCAAATTAAGTTCCTTAGTGTTTCGAACAAAACATTCCAGGTTCAAAATAGAGAGAGAAACAAACGTAAAAATTCTACTTCAAGAAAGTGGGTGGCTAGCCACCCTCTTTTTGTATGGTTAAAAATTATTTGTCACATTTTCATAATTTTTAAACAGTTTAAAAAGCGAAATGGCTAGCCACCTCTTCCCTGAATCCGCCACTGGGAAGTTGTATGTAGATTTTAAAATATGGTGTGTGTGTATGTTTTCTTGCAGCAAAGCCACATCGGGCTATTTGCTCAGATCACCGAGGGAATCGAACCCCTGATTTTAGCGTTGTAAATCCGTAGACATAGCGCTGTACTAGCGGGGGCTTGAAATACGGATAAGAAATTTTATGGAAGCTTTAGATCTGTCGTTAGCAAGAGAGTGGAGAACTTATATAATGTAAGACACCACAAAAACACAATTAGAAAATATATTCTTTAAGTAAAAATATACCACATTTTATATTGTTTTTCTCTTATCGTTTAAGAAAATATGGAAATATTTTTTTACGAATATTTCAACAGAGAACAACGTCCCGCAAACAATTGGAATCAAAATATAAAGATTTAATTCATCTCATAATTAGTGATTAAATATTTAAAAGTTAGCTAATGAACCATTCTTGTTGTTGTTGTTTACGAACTTGACGGACATCGAAATATTAAAACTCTGGTCTGATCTTCATCTCGGAACTCTTCAGGTGAAAATGAGAAGTGTTCCTGAAGTGGTACCAAACTATTCCTGCATAACTTTCGTTCGAGACTTTTCCACCAGGTTGGTAAATGCCATTTAAGTTGCTATTTAAACAGCTTTTAAACCACCAACCACCCCTATACTTTTCGGCACAGTTATGAGAATGCCGCTGGTCATTGTCCATGTCTATTGTGGAGAAGAAAAACCCACTGTGGTAGGAAAGAGAGTCTCCTAAACACGCATGAAAACAACATTATATTAATATTCATTTATCGCCAAGTAAGGAACATTGCTGAACAATGTTTTACGCTAGTGTTTCGATAGCCATTGAAGTTTTAACGGTGATGGAATAAAAAACAATACAAATAATTCCATTCTTAATGAATCTACGTTGTCATCTTACTGTCAGTTGAAGTTAAATCTTTATAGTTCAAAAATAGCTGATTACACGTCGAGTCATGTGTGGCTTGATTTGTTTTGAATTTTGTGCAAATTACACGAGAAAAATCTCAGATAGCTGTCCCTAATTTAACAGTGAAAGACTAGAGGGAAGTCATCACCCCCCACCGCCAACTCTTGGAATACTTAGCGAATAATGGGATTCACCGTCACTTATAACGCCCCCGCGTTTGCAAAGGGGATTTGGGACGAGGATTGAAACCTGTGACCTGTAGATTGAGAGTCGAGCACCATACTCACCAGTCCATGGCCTGGACGTTACTCACCAGTCCATGCCAGGCCATGACTAGTTACAAACAAGCTTCCTTTTGTCCATCATCTGCTCTTGCTAAGATCTTAAAGTAACTAACACAAAACTGCCGTAAGAGAATGTGATGAACAGCTCTGGTGTTATTCTCACCTGATGGAATAGCAGAATATGACAGTCACACCTATAGCGCACCAAAGGCCTCAAAATACGGTAGTATATCTTATAAAATATCATACATTAGTTGTATCACGCATGCTCAAGATACATACCAACACAGTGCGAAGACGTGAAATGTAGTATATAAAAAACGTAGAGTGAAACATGTTACCTTGCAGATCCTCATTTACCAAATTTTATTTTCACATTGAATGGACAAAGTAAACTCGTATATTTCTCAGAGAGTTAGTAAACATATTTAATCAAGTGTTAAATTTTCATTTTGCAAGTCTGATGCTAGTTCGAAAACATTCCAATACATTTATTGCTAAAACAGCGACATCTCGGTGATTATGTTATAGTAAAAACTTCATTCGAATTAAAGAAAAAAATATTCCTTATTCTTAAGAAGAGAAAAGAAACAAATATACAAAGAAAGAATTTTGTTGATGTGACAAACAGTGGTATCCAGAGTATCACTTAAAACTCGTGCGGGCAGTGTTTGTTTGAAATATATGGGCTGTAAAGTAACAATACGTTACAGCACTACACTGCCGTCTACGTATTTTCAGTTGGCATCGATTATGGGCGGTTTTATTTTATTTTAGGGAGAGCAGTATTGGCATTATTATCAAAAGTAATTTTCTATAAGAGAACCGAATAGAAATATGTCCACGATACACTTGCAAGTTAATTACGTTTTATCTGGTAATAAGTTATTTTGTTGCGCATGTAATTCACCACTGCATTGTTGCACATGTAATCCGCCCGTTTTTTTTTTAATTTCGCGCAAAGATGTAAGAGAGCTATCTGCGCTAGCCGTTCCTGATTTGGTAGTGTAAGGTTAGAGGGAAGGCAGCTAGTCATCACCACTGTCGACTCTTGGACGACTCTCTTACCAACGAATAGTGGGATTGACCATCACATTATGACGCCCCACGGCTGAAAGGGTGAGTATGTTTGGTCTAATGGAGATTCGAATCTGCAGCCCTCAGATTGCAACTCCCTAGCTACCTGGCCATGCTGGGCGTAATCCACCACTATTTCAGTACATTCGCATTGGTAAAATGAGAAAAACGTCATAACATGCGGGGAAAAACAAATGTTACCCATGTTGGCTACAGCGTCCGCAAGAGCTACAAATGATAATTCTATGAAGATAAGGAGGGAGTACGACCCCCACAAAGTATGGCATTTTTAAATTTCAAATGGATAAATTCCTAGAATATACAGTAATGTAGACTGAAGTGGTCCTTAAACTATTAACTAGTTGTAATCTGCTCCATAAGAAGTAGACCCGGGGGGCAACCCCCCTGCTTATTACGCATATGATGAACCTCTTACCAGCAGTTCCATCGTACGACCCAATAGTCATGTTGTAAAGATCCCTCTCGCTTCGGACGAGAAAGTTCTGGTACCTGGCATGTTTTCTGTCACCGTTAAAAGCTTCCATATCTATTCTTAAAATAACGTTTTCTTTACTGGTTAAAACAAATATAAGTTCGTTACCTGTAATAGAAAAACTAAGCATCAGTTAAACTGTTATTAAAACTAAGATTAGTACGTTATACATTCAAATGTGTTATTTTAGGCTACTGAACATTACGATGAGTAAAAATACAACCCAAAACATCATGATTTAAATATATATTTTACATATAGCACACTTCCTGAATTATTATTTGTTTGTTGTTAGGGGAAAGCTGCGACCATTGCAGGGATCGTGCCACGAGTTTTAACGTTATAGGCCCTCAAGCTTATCACTGAGCTATTGGAAAGAGGTTTATTTATTGTATATGTACATATAAAATAAACCACTTAATACTTATGGTGACAAGCTTTGTTAAATCTTCAATTTGGTAACGTTGATATTGATAACGTTCTTGGACGTAAACCCAGTAACACTGCAACAGATTAGGCCTAATTATCAGATCTATAGGGTGTCCCGTAAGTCCCTACCCATTCATATATATTATGTATCCAGTGAATCTGTGTGCTGTCCCTCATTCTCGCTGCATAATATTATGCGACGCCATGTTCTGTGAGACATGTTCCTCAACATGGGCTTACATCGGCCATATTTCTCTGAAGAAAAAGAAACAAATTTATAATGCATGCGTAATTGAATATAACATATGGATGGGTAGGAACTTACGGGTCACACTGTATATGTAAATATAAGTAAATATATAATCACAAAAATATGTAATCTGTTGGTGCGAAAATATATAATGTCTCTACACTTTCCAACTTAGTAGTAGTACTATTTTACCTCCAAATATTTCTGAGGTAGTAATGTAAGAGTGTTACACGTTTTCGGGTAATCTCAAAGTTATAAGGGTTTCGAACCATATCCACTTGATATTTTAAGAAATAAAGTTAGAATTATTCCAGTTTCACATTACCTTTATTAAAAAGAGAATTAAGTTCGTGATCGTTTCAAACCTGGTTAGCTTCATTTTAGATAAATATCTCTAAGGAATTATTATTGAAATTCAAGTCTTATCACTTGTGTCGTTTTAGTTTAACTTAGATGTGTAAAAATGAGAAACATTGTTTGTTTTGAATTTCACGCAAAGCTACACGAGGGCTATCTGTGCGATTCGTCCCTAATTTAGCAGTGTAAGACTAGAGGGAAGGCAGCCAGCCACCACTACCCACCGTCAACTCTTGGGCTACTCTTTATCACCAATGAAAGGTAGGGTTCACCATCACATTATATTGCTTCAACGGCTGAAATGGTATGTTTGATGTAGTGGAGATTCGAACCCGCGACCCTCAGATTGCGAGTAAAGCGTCCTAACCATGCCGGAACGTTAGATCTCTGATGGACCATCTTTTGTCGTAAAGGTTTCTCGTTTACCAATTCTTCCAAACTTCGTAAACATCTTACACATTGCACTGTTCTGGATTCTGTTTCTGACGTGAAATAACCATCTGGACCAATAGTTGACACATACTTATCAAGTGGTGTTAGTTCATGAAGAACACGCATCTTTACCATAAACAATGGAAAAGTGTCATTGATGGATAAGCTTATATAGCGAGCAAGCTGATGTGGCTCTTAATGATTGGATGAATGACAACCATTAACAAAGGAAGCTGATCTCTTACATTGTCAGCAACTATACTGTTAGTGGGGTGGCAGGCATAGTTTGGACAGATTTCTATGTGTAGGGGTGGCAGGCATAGTTTGGACAGATTTCTGTGTGTAGGGGTGGGTGGACAGATTTCTATGTGTAGGGGTGGCAGGCATAGTTTGGACAGATTTCTATGTTGGCAGGCATAGTTTGGACAGATTTCTATGTGTAGGGGTGGCAGGCATAGTTTGGACAGATTTCTATGTGTAGGGGTGGCAGGCATAGTTTGGACAGATTTCTGTGTGTAGGGGTGGCAGGCATAGTTTGGACAGATTTCTATGTGTAGGGGTGGCAGGCATAGTTTGGACAGATTTCTGTGTGTAGGGGTGGCAGGCATAGTTTGGACAGATTTCTGTGTGTGGTGGCAGGCATAGTTTGGACAGATTTCTATGTGTAGGGGTGGCAGGCATAGTTTGGACAGATGGAGGCATAGTTTGGACAGATTTCTGTGTGTTGTGGTGGCAGGCATAGTTTGGACAGATTTCTATGTGTAGGGGTGGCAGGCATAGTTTGGACAGACTTCTGTGTGTAGGGGTGGCAGGCATACTGGACAGATTTCTGTGTGTAGGGGGCAGGCATAGTTTGGACAGATTTCTATGTGTAGGGGTGGCAGGCATAGTTTGGACAGATTTCTGTGTGTAGGGGTGGCAGGCATAGTTTGGACAGATTTCTGTGTGTAGGGGTGGCAGGCATAGTTTGGACAGATTTCTGTGTGTAGGGGTGGCAGGCATAGTTTGGACAGATTTCTGTGTGTAGGGGTGGCAGGCATAGTTTGGACAGATTTCTGTGTGTTATCTAATCGACATTCTAATGTCGATGTTGTGAAACATAAATTAAATAAATCAACAACCGATTAACTTTATCATTAGCTATATACACTTATAGAATTCAGTTAAATTCAAATACTTAGAAACCATCCATGTATTTTTAGATGAGAATTTTCAGAGAAACGAAAGGGGGAACATCCATGAAATTTTTAAAAGTATACTGCAAAATAAAATATGAAACACGTTTCTAACAGTGTATAGTTCATTCTTTAAAAAGAAGATATTCACAGTGTCCCCTAACTTAACAATTGAAATATTCTTGAAAATGTAGTACGTTTGATAAAGTTAACCAGTGTAACATTAGCCTACCTAACCAAAACTCTCCTGTAAGATTTCCAAAACCGTGTTTGTATTGTTTCCAAGGTTGGTAGAAATCTTGTCTGGGTTCAATGTCATCTCTCCTCTGGATTACCTGGGAGAAAATGTGAAAGTAAAAACTTTCAATCTGCAGTTCCACTTTTTGTCACTAGTGGTTTGTTTTGTATGATGTTACCCCTCAACAAAACAGTTGTTTTATTTCATGGTCAGTACTTAATATTACTTTCCGATCAAACTAAACTAGGTACTTTGATAAAATCTGAAAATAAGTCTGGTTAACAAGTGTAGTTACTTAAAGATACTTTTTATAATGTTGTTACTTATGAATATCAGACTACGTTGTACCATTAGGTGGGTACCCTCACTATAACGATATTTTCGGCCATAAACCTAATAATTTTTGATGAAGATCGGCCCGCTTAGTGGTGGTTTTGTTTTTAAGTTGCACAAAGCTATATGAGGGCTTTCTGCGCTAGCCGTTTATAATTTAGCAGTAATAAACTACAAGAAATGCAGCTAGTCTACATCACCCACTGCCAACTATTGGGCTACTCTTTTATCAAAGAATAGTGGGATTAATAGTAATATTATAATGCCACCATGGTTTAAAGAGCAAACGCATTCAGCGTGATGGGGATTCGAACCTGCGAGCCGCAGATGGATTCAGAAGGTCTAACTACCAGTTCACATAAATTTTTACGTTGGTCCTATATTTATATACTAATAAAAATGTGAAACAATCTCTGTAATAAAAACAACTATAATAATAACAAATAAAACTATACATTTTAAACTTTTAATCATTACTATTAATTAACATTAATGAGATTAGAGTACAAGCTCTATCCTCTAACACATTTTTTCTTATTTAGCGAGTATATTCAATTAGTTAACCTGTTTTAACATAAAAGCCAATCTTAAACCAAAGGATAATATAAGGAAACTTGACCTCTAGGGTGGGAAGTCATGGCTAAAGTACTGTGACTAAAGATGTAGCAACACAGCGGTATATTACGAGTATCATATCCTGAAGCCATGATACGATTATATCGATAGATCGTCTGATACGATTTATGTATTTTCATGAAATTTGTCAAGCTTTAAGCAAATATAGTAAATCTTTTGTATAGAAAACATCATAATTTCTAATAAAGTGCTTTGCCCATAAAGTAATCTTTTAGTGCACGAAGTCAAAGTAGTCACTACTCTGAGTGTAAAGCGATTTTCATGTTAACATTACATTTTTTTCTCTATCTGCACAATTAACATATTTCTTTTGTATAATCTCTAAAACCCCAACATAAGTTTCCAGCTTTTTTTCAATAAACCTTCACATTTATAATCTTAATTTAATGTGAAGTCGGTCAGTTTGACCAGCCCCGTAGCCACCATAAAATAAACCAAAATTATCCTTTCTAGAATTAATTCAAATCATAGCAGAAAACTACATTTCATTACACAAAATAATTTGAAACTTTTAATGTTACACATCTGTTTCTAATTAAATTTTATTGTCAAAACTGTCAAATTTTGTAACAAACCCATGGCAAGCCTTTGGTATCTATACACGTTTCCTATCAGTCCTAATTGTGACAAAATCATGATGAAGTTCATTTATGATACCTAAGTTACAATCGGCATTAATATTTGGAACTAAAATAGTTTAAGTTACCCAATAAGTAACAGAATGTTCAATTAGTTCTTTATCTTTTTCTAAACGTTAGTAAGATTGTAATTCAGAGAATTGTATTGACTAAAACGTTATGTCATCTTGCAATAAATGTTCCGTGTTTTCAAGCATCTTGAGCATGAACTGTTTATTTTTATGTTAGTCATTTTCGAAAAAAACGACTCCCTTTTCTGTCCTATACTATGAAATATATTTAAAAGGCAAGAGACAATGAGAAACATTCATACAATGGATCAATACGACTACGGTCTCTTACCGTCCACCCCCCTCCGTCCGTTGTCATGTCACAAAAAACTTTGACAGGTTTGTTGTAGTACTGGGGCCAAATCCAATATACCCCGCTTTCATAGAAACCCTGCTGTCTTAAATCATTACAATCTTCAGGCTTGCAGTTGACACTTGGGTGGTCCAGAGAGAAACCAACCGTGTCCATATAACTAGCAAACAGTCCTTCGTAAACAACAAATAACAGTAGTATCATTATTATCGAGTCTGAAGTGTTATACTTGACTTTCGTTCATTTGTCGCAGCATTAGACATCGCTGGGAATTTATAACTTGCCCATATCTCTCTGAAATAGGTTAATAGCTTATGAAGTGGTTTACTAACACGATGTTTATACTGTAATCTTAAAATCGCCGTTAGTTCAAAGTATAAGTACGTTATGAAACGTACCAAGTGAAGAAAGTTTAGCACAAAATACTTTACATCAGTAGGATCCCTTAAAAATTATTCGTATCAGGTAAAGAAATATAATAAGTCGTAAGCATTTCAAATATGTAATTTTCACTTTAACTTATAAATCTGCGGGTGTTCAACAGAGGGCGCTGTTAGCTACTGTAAAGATTCCGAGATCGTGCCTCGAAAAATTGTCAAAATAAGAAAGACATAATTGGATTGTTAATATACTGTAATTTACGTATGATTTTAAAACAGATTTATGCTGCAGACTTCATAGACAGCAGCGCTCCTGGTATCCAATAAACACACACTAGTGGAATTCACATAACTTGTAGCATGTGCCAACATCAAACATTTCCCTAATTTTCAAAAGTATGTAATACTATATAGTTAATACTATACGAACCAAAAAAGATGAAATGCAGTGTCAATATGCAACGTGAAATTAATTTAATATTAGCAAAGTTATTTGGCAGCCAAATTATCTGGCTTAATATATTTTGTTTGTGCCATTTCTATCCAAACATACAACAACTGGTTATTATGTAACGTACACTCTAACTTACTCTCATATAGTGCAAAATAAAAATACTTTAAATTACTATTTTTAATTTCTTACAAATTTTACCAGAACCAAAAAACATGTTACCTCAAAATATCAAGTTATCTATCAAATTCTTTTCTACACCTTCTTTGATTGGTTTGGATGACCCGCAAAGCTACACGAGGGCTGTCTGCATTAGACATTCATAATTTAGCAGTGTAAGACTAGACGGAAAGCAGCTAGTCACCACTAGCCATCGCCAACACTTGGGCTACTCTTTTACAAGTGAATAGAGGATTGATCGTCATATTATAATGTCCCCACGGCTGAAAGGGCGAGCATATTCGGTGTGACTGGAATTCGAACCCGTGGCCCCCCGTATTACGACTTGAGTGCCTTAGCCACCTGGCCTACTACTCTGGTGTGGATCTATGATACTGCCGGACTCCTCAGTATAAACTGCGAGCCGCCACACCCCCTTGCCTCACTGAGATCGCCCCTGGTCACAATCACTTACTGGGTAAACAATGGGATTAATCGTAACATCATGACGCTCTCAAAGCTGAAAAGTTGAGCGGTACGAGTATTCGAACCTGCGACCCTCGGATTGGGAGTCGAGCGTCCTACCCACGTGGCCATGCCGAATACCATCTTTGAATACACGAATGCGGGACAGTAGAAATCATTGACAGAACGTTGACACCTCTAGTTTGTAAACACTCAAACGGCCATGATTATTTTTCGAGTGGGTACTGATAACCTCCGAGACAGGAAGGGCAAACTCTAACTGCCTCATTTATTTAAGACAATTTTCGTCACACCAAAGACGATAAGGGTTGGCATTTGATATCAATCGTTTTTAAAACGCAAACACTTAAGCATTCAAAATACACTACGTTTCATCATAAAGTACTTTCATCCTGGCAGCCAAAAAATATAACGTTTTCCTCACTTGATTGGCTAGCAAGTGTTTATGGGAAACGTTTTTACAAGAGCTCTCCAGGACAATCGTCTTCAGTTTCTAATATATTTTTAAAAAATTTCATTCAGAGCGCGAGAAGCTTCGCTGACCAGTCTCTCTCACTCTCTGTAACTTTGGGTAAAACTTAAAACACAATATTCCAGTAAACACCAAATGTATTCAAAAACCAGGTACAAAACTGTAGTCTATACTATGTAAAAACTACACTGACAAACACAACACTAACACTATTTATAAAATACAATGCAACAACTGCCACGACTTCTATATTAAAGAAACAAGCAGAAAAATGTAAACTAGATTCAAAGAACACAAAACACCTTCATACGTTTTGAACACTGCAAATCTAATAAAAACAACATAACCATAGAAAACATCCAGATATTAAGTAGGGAAACAAATACAAACAAACGCAAAATCAAAAAAGCCCTACTTATACAACAGGTAAAACAAACATCAAACCAATAAACTTGTACTAATTTTAACCCTACATCTAACTGCAACGCCCCTATTAGCCCATATCCGTTTACACTCTCGTTCTTAAGACATGTACCCGGCACCGGTCAGTTGCAAACTTTCTTTAAGCTGAAAATGGCCTAAGAAGGTCAAAACTTTGTTCCCTGCTTTGTTAGTACAAGTGTTAATCATACAAGCCGTCCTGAGATATACTGATATATTACAGTTTATGGTTTGTTTTCGATACTCCGGAACAGCTACATTAGGCATTCTTAACTTTGAACTGTCAATAAAGAGAAAATAGCTAGTCAATAGAGTTCACCGTAAAACCATTTGCACACCGTGTTGTTCAGCTATTTCAGAAATTAAACATAATATTCTTAAGAGGGCAAAAGGATGTTGTTCAAGAGAAGGTGGTGCCATCTATGGACAAGAACTGGTACTAATCAGATGTAACACATTCTTGACGTGTTTAATATTATACTAGAATGATGATTGTTGAGATTGTAAGTGAGAAGTGGCAGCAACATGAATGTGATTTCTGCTTAAAGTTTTATCAACATTAAGGCAATAAGAGCGAATTACAAAATTATAAAAGGAGAATAGACTCGAAATTTAAAACATTACTACTAATAAATTCAAGGTAATGCATGTGGGTTATCATAATTTGGATAGTAATAACAGTGTTATGGCAGAAAACAATCTTGATGTAATGGTTAATCAGTCTCTTAAGCCATCCAAGCAATGTGATGTCACTTGTGGCAAGACAAAGAGGATTTTAGATTGTATCTAAAAACGTATTGAATACAAGTCTGAAGAGGTTGTAATTTCATTGTATTGATCACTAGTTAGGCTATATTTGGAGTACTTTCTTCAACCTTGGGCTTCTTACCAATATCTCTGAAGTTGTTTTCTTGAGAAAAAGAAGAGTTAAAACGGATCTCGTTGAGGTGTTTAAGATTGTTAAGGAGTGTTAGTGTTGATGCACCATTTTTTGGTTTTTAATACCTAATAGTGAGAATGTTAAGACTAGGGTGCACAATTACAAATTTTGGCAAGGTAAGAGTCATCTTCACCCAAGACAGTCTTATTTTTCTAATAAGTTGCCTTTAGATGTTGTAGAGTTTGTAAATTTAAACGAGTTTAAAGAGAATGCTTGATAATTATATGAATGATGGAATGAATCTTATAGTTTTGAGGTTGTTTTTTAAATAGGTTTAGTTTAGTGGATGGGATAAGCTAGATGGGCCAACAGATCCATTGTTATCCCTAAATATTACCTTATCTTATGATATACTTTATCTTGTCTTGCAGTTTCATTTCAGTATATTTGTAACATAAAACTAATACATATATTACTATTACTAGTGGATAACAGTCATAAATGCTTTTGTGAATGGTGAATATACCAGTAAAATATAGAAAAATAAAAAAATATTTTCAGTACCACTTCAATGTAAGAGGGAGGAACACATCCCCTGCATATATTATGCCTGTGACAGTGACCAGTTTTATATTTCTCATGATGTTAGTGACAATTTACTTCAAAACATTTGTAAAATTAAACATATTTAAGTTGCCATGATAAGTTAGTTTGTTTTAATGATCCCGTATAAATTAACAAATATTAAAAACCGAAAGTGGATTAACAATATCCTAAAACAGTAAACAAACTACAATATTTTGAAAATCTACAAATGTTTCTTTAAATAAATATTTTTACATTACTTTTCAAAACAGAGTAATTTTTCAATCGTTTACAATATTTTCTATTGATTATCTATACTTTGCTCTAACGTGGAACACTTCCAAGTACACGTGCCATGGAGAAGTGGTACATGCAATGGTGTTATATAGTTTACAAGTTCAGAAGCACTTTGTTTCACTAATTAATGAAATGAAGAACTAATACTGGAAAGTTTTTTTTTTGTTTTGTTTTTCTAATGCAGGATATTTCATACATTTAGAAAATGTCAGGAAATAAGAGTTTCTCCTGCACCACAATTAGTTCATAGTTAAAACAATTAATTTTAACAACAAAATGTTAGAACACAAACCTGAAAATATTTTAACAGAAATTTGTAAGTTTATTAAATGGTACTGTTATTTTACAAAGTTTAGATGAACATTAATTCTTATGTGTATATATATTTTTCTTCTTTTTTCTTTACTTTGAACAGCAGTCACCTTCCCACAACCATCTGCAAGCAGAGAATTGTGATATAAATATGAAGCATTGTGGGCTTGAGCACCCACATCTTGCTCTCCTAATTTCTATTTCTATCTCTTTGATTATTTTATTATTTAATTATTTTTCATGTGAGACTGGCAAATGGAGGTTAAGATAGATAAATGGTGTATCCCCACTGTGATGTAGGTCCTACCTCTTCAGCCATCTCCAAAACCTTTTATATCCTACATTACATCTTATACCCAGGTGATCCTTTCAATTGACACAACGTTTTTGACTTCTGTTTGGGATTCAAGATAAAAAAGTTTCTTAGCTGTTAACATCTTTTACAAACCAACAACAAAAGCATGGAATAACTTTCAAAGAAAACAATTACCTGGTGTTTTAAACCTGTATGGCACATTATGTGACACCAACTTAAGTGACCAATGGAGAGCAACCACTCAGCAGCACTTGGAACATCCATGACTACTCATATTCAAATAGTGGTACTGACTTTCACTTTTATACTTTTATAATATACAACAGCTCAAAGCGAGAAGTGTGTTCAACTGTAAATCACAAGTTCAAACCTTGGGCCTTCAACTTGCTTCTACTCTGTATGCTAATCACCAGGTCACATACTTCACTACTCACTCGCGTGTCACCACTCCACAAATCTCGGTCAGTCACTTGAACGTAAGACTGCTTGAAAACTCTGTAACTATTTCTTCTTCAGGATGTTTATTTTCCTTTCAAAACAAAACAGATAAATTATATTCTATCATAGTTCTAGGTCCTATAAAACAAACAGCAGTTTTTTCTTTATCTTACAGCCTTCAAATGAAACTTACAAAAAAGCTCAAAGATGTTTCTCTGTAGAACCAACATGAAATAACATAGTGTTACATTTGTTCAAAACACAGGCAGTTTTATTAATCCCAGAATGCTGTACACAGTGATTTACATTATACTGAAATCTAACATTTGTTTTTGTTTCACACAAGTTCAAGCATTCATGTGGAGATATTTAAGATTTATCAGCTTTTGACATCGTGGTAATTGTTGTAGAGGTGTTTGTGAAATACACAGAATGTTATAAAATGGTATTAAAAATACTAAACCTTCAATTGCGTGTGTAGATATTACCAGCCCATACATATTTAGCACTGAAATGACAGTGTTGAAAAATGTTTTATATGAAACCAGAAATCTATTGTTCACTTTACATTAAGTAAACAATAATTTTAAACATAGTGTGTTCAAAAATTCACATAAGTCGCAACTAATATTCAATCAAAAGACCATTTATTGATTTTATTTTACAATATATATATATTAGGTCTATATCAAATGATGTTTTCTCTAAGAAACCTTCTCGGTCAACACAACATATCCAGATGTTGGAATAAACTTGAAACATGTGAAAACTTAAAAGTTTAATTCAAATCTCACACACTTTGAAAAATATTGACATGTAAACAACAAAAAGACATCTTTGAAGTTAAGTGTTAGATGCAAGAAAACTTTAGTGAAAGTAAAATGACTTTTGAAGACTAAAGATCTTTCAAATACAGAATCTTAATGTTTCCTTGTTAGTGTTCAACAAGCACTAATCTAGTCACGTTTGAATGTGCAAAAACGTATGATCACAAATGAATTATTTTTAATTATTTCAAAAATAACTGTTGTATATTTGTTCAAATCCCAAGAAATTCAAGATGATTGTACAGAATATATTTCAAATGAGAATTAGGGACTGTGATAGGGAGATGGCATGGTATCTGGACTGTTTTCATGGACTGGACTTCCTGTATCAACAGCTGTTTTGGGCACACTTTGTTGACCACTGTAGTCAATATTGTCATAGATTCCTCTAGAGCCTAAGGAAAAAATAATAAAAGATTTTCTGTAATTATATCTAATTAATTTTCCTCAAAACATAATGATATTACAAAATAAAAAAAACAGCTGTATAATAAAAATTAATGTCATACACAAACTGCATGTTCTGTTACCACTTCACATTATGGTAAACCTGCTAAATGTGATATATGTACAACGTTTTTATGATAAACCCATGATGTCGCCCTTAGAAAGTATGTTAAGTTTACATCACAAAAAACAGCTAAATGCAACATAATTGCAGGTGCTAATATTGGTGTACACTACAAGGATAATACTATTAACTACACTCACGTTTGAAACTGTAAGTATCACGTCAATATTGAAGAATTTAAATTAGAAAAAAAAAAATGACACCACTATGGACCATCTAGTGTTCTTCCATATTATATAAAAACATCTCTACACTAACAGTTAAATTCCTTGCACAGAAAAAAAGCATAGAGTTTGGAATAGGTTCTGTTACCTAAAAATAAAGATATTTGGATGTATGAGATGTTCTGATCCACTAATGATCCATGGAGGATGATACAAACAATATAGTTGATTAGTCAAATTATCCAGCAGCTCAGTCTCTACACTATATTTGAAGCAGTAGGACTATTCCTTAAGACTATAAATAACAGCAGCTCAGTCTCTAAACTATATTTGAAGCAGTAGGACTATTCTTTAATACCATAAATAACAGCAGCTCAGTCTCTACACTATATTTGAAACAGTATGACTATTCCTTAAGACTATAAATAACAGCAGCTCAGTCTCTACACTATATTTGAAGCAGTAGGACTATTCTTTAATACTATAAATAACAGCAGCTCACAGTCTCTACACTATATTTGAAACAGTAGGACTATTCCTTAAGACTATAAATAACAGCAGCTCAGTCTCTACACTATATTTGAAACAGTAGGACTATTCCTTAAGACTATAAATAACAGCAGCTCAGTCTCTACACTATATTTGAAACAGTAGGACTATTCTTTAATACTATAAATAACAGCAGCTCAGTCTCTACACTATATTTGAAACAGTAGGACTATTCCTTAAGACTATAAATAACAGCAGCTCACAGTCTCTACACTATATTTGAAACAGTAGGACTATTCCTTAAGACTATAAATAACAGCAGCTCAGTCTCTACACTATATTTGAAACAGTAGGACTATTCTTTAAATCTATAAATAATAGCAGCTCAGTCTCTACACTATATTTGAAACTGTAGGACTATTCCTTAAGACTATAAATAACAGCAGCTCAGTCTCTACACTATATTTGAAACAGTCAGACTATTCCTTAAGACTATAAATAACAGCAGCTCAGTCTGTACACTATATTTGAAACAGTCAGACTATTCCTTAAGACTATAAATAACAGCAGCTCAGTCTGTATACTATATTTGAAACAGTAGGACTATTCCTTAAGACTATAAATAACAGCAGCTCAGTCTCTACACTATATTTGAAACAGTAGGACTATTCCTTAAGACTATAAATAACAGCAGCTCAGTCTCTACACTATATTTGAAACAGTAGGACTATTCTTTAATACTATAAATAACAGCAGCTCAGTCTCTACACTATATTTGAAACAGTAGGACTATTCCTTAAGACTATAAATAACAGCAGCTCACAGTCTCTACACTATATTTGAAACAGTAGGACTATTCCTTAAGACTATAAATAACAGCAGCTCAGTCTCTACACTATATTTGAAACAGTAGGACTATTCTTTAATACTATAAATAACAGCAGCTCAGTCTGTATACTATATTTGAAACAGTCAGACTATTCCTTAAGACTATAAATAACAGCAGCTCAGTCTCTACACTATATTTGAAACAGTCAGACTATTCCTTAAGACTATAAATAACAGCAGCTCAGTCTGTACACTATATTTGAAACAGTCAGACTATTCCTTAAGACTATAAGTAACAGCAGCTCAGTCTGTATACTATATTTGAAACAGTCAGACTATTCCTTAAGACTATAAATAACAGCAGCTCAGTCTGTATACTATATTTGAAACAGTCAGACTATTCCTTAAGACTATAAATAACAGCAGCTCAGTCTCTACACTATATTTGAAACAGTCAGACTATTCCTTAAGACTATAAATAACAGCAGCTCAGTCTCTATACTATATTTGAAACAGTCATACTATTCCTTAAGACTATAAATAACAGCAGCTCAGTCTCTACACTATGAAACAGTCAGACTATTCCTTAAGACTATAAATAACAGCAGCTCAGTCTGTATACTATATTTGAAACAGTCAGACTATTCCTTAAGACTATAAATAACAGCAGCTCAGTCTCTACACTATATTTGAAACAGTCAGACTATTCCTTAAGACTATAAATAACAGCAGCTCAGTCTCTATACTATATTTGAAACAGTCATACTATTCTTTAATACTATAAATAACAGCAGCTCAGTCTGTATACTATATTTGAAACAGTCAGACTATTCCTTAAGACTATAAATAACAGCAGCTCAGTCTCTACACTATATTTGAAACAGTCAGACTATTCCTTAAGACTATAAATAACAGCAGCTCAGTCTCTATACTATATTTGAAACAGTCAGACTATTCCTTAAGACTATAAATAACAGCAGCTCAGTCTGTACACTATATTTGAAACAGTCAGACTATTCCTTAAGACTATAAATAACAGCAGCTCAGTCTGTATACTATATTTGAAACAGTCAGACTATTCCTTAAGACTATAAATAACAGCAGCTCAGTCTGTATACTATATTTGAAACAGTCAGACTATTCCTTAAGACTATAAATAACAGCAGCTCAGTCTCTACACTATATTTGAAACAGTCAGACTATTCCTTAAGACTATAAATAACAGCAGCTCAGTCTCTATACTATATTTGAAACAGTCATACTATTCCTTAAGACTATAAATAACAGCAGCTCAGTCTCTACACTATGAAACAGTCAGACTATTCCTTAAGACTATAAATAACAGCAGCTCAGTCTCTACACTATATTTGAAACAGTCAGACTATTCCTTAAGACTATAAATAACAGCAGCTCAGTCTGTACACTATATTTGAAACAGTCAGACTATTCCTTAAGACTATAAGTAACAGCAGCTCAGTCTGTATACTATATTTGAAACAGTCAGACTATTCCTTAAGACTATAAATAACAGCAGCTCAGTCTGTATACTATATTTGAAACAGTCAGACTATTCCTTAAGACTATAAATAACAGCAGCTCAGTCTCTACACTATATTTGAAACAGTCAGACTATTCCTTAAGACTATAAATAACAGCAGCTCAGTCTCTATACTATATTTGAAACAGTCATACTATTCCTTAAGACTATAAATAACAGCAGCTCACAGTCTCTACACTATGAAACAGTCATACTATTCCTTAAGACTATAAATAACAGCAGCTCAGTCTCTACACTATGAAACAGTCAGACTATTCCTTAAGACTATAAATAACAGCAGCTCAGTCTCTACACTATATTTGAAACAGTCAGACTATTCCTTAAGACTATAAATAACAGCAGCTCAGTCTGTACACTATATTTGAAACAGTCAGACTATTCCTTAAGACTATAAATAACAGCAGCTCAGTCTCTATACTATATTTGAAACAGTCATACTATTCCTTAAGACTATAAATAACAGCAGCTCACAGTCTCTACACTATGAAATAGTCATACTATTCTTTAATACTATAAATAACAGCAGCTCAGTCTGTATACTATATTTGAAACAGTCAGACTATTCCTTAAGACTATAAATAACAGCAGCTCAGTCTGTATACTATATATGAAACAGTCGGACTATTCCTTAAGACTATGATTAACAGCTGGTTTCTGCTACAGATGTTATCAGGTGTCTATAGCTAAATTATTACTGGTAAAATGTGATTGCTTACAAAGGATTTCACTGATTATTTTGGGTTTATTGTGATTTCTAGTCTTCTTGAATTAAACTCCAAAACATCAATGAATAATGATGAAACATAACTAAGAATGGTCACATCTCAGTCACTTTGTGGTCACATCTCAGTCACTTTGTATAAATAAATAAATAAATATTTTTTTGATGTGCATACATCTGTGCAGATGTCACTGTTGTTATTTTCTTCATACCTTATTAGTAATACATGCTGTATGCATTTTTTTAGGGCTGTAATGAAAAATATATTTGACCTTCAATTTGTATAACTTAACGAGGACATCATCATAACTACTAGTTTATATTCAATTTAGAACCTTTTTATTTTACACATAAACCATATAATTGAAATAAAACATTCATATGTAGTTAAAACATATTATATAAAATAGTTCATGGTTTTATATTTTAATTTTGAAAAATGAATATTGTTTCCACATATATACTTGATGCTATACACAAGTTTGTATTGTAAGGTTACCATTTAAAATAACTACAACTAACTAAAGCAAAACAAATGTTTAATTAACCATTACTGTTCTGAGCAAACTAATAGTAATAGCCTTGTTAACTTTAACGTGTTATTCTGAAACCAAACACATAATAATTACAATAATATATATACACAGCAACATAAAATTCAATAACACCAGTAGTTTGATTAGAAGATAATTATTGATATTTCACTGTAACAAAGTTAAAAGTTTTATTATGAGTCACAATTTTAAAAACATTGCCGATTAATTAAACGTGTGCTTCGTGGCACGGGAGTAAAGAGTATATTTACAGAATCACTCCTCTTTCAATTTTAAAATTATTAGTGTATGTTTTATTCTGTCGTAACACTTTTAGATTTGTTTCTTAATTCAGTAAATTTTATTTACTGAAACAAAGACACATGAAACACAACTAAACAAAATACTACTAAAAATGAAAAAATCCAACACAATTTCACAAACACTTTATTCCTACCTACGTAAAACCACGTCACACACACCACAAATATACAGCATCCCCAAACCTCATAAACCAGATTGTCCATTATGACCAATAATGTCCACATATGAACCGTTTAATTACAATCTTGGTAAATACACAGCATGGGCATTCTCCAAATATGTAACATCAGCCAGCTCATTCAAAGACTCTTTTCATTTCAAGCTTAATTTCAAGCAACTTAATCATAAAGCCTTAATGGCCAGTTTTGATGTTATATTCCTCTTTACAGAAGTCCCAACTGCTGAAGCCTACAAGATAGCCTTAGAAATCTATATCCAAGACCTTAACACATCAATAAACATTCCCAGCAACCAATTACCAACCCTCATAGAATTCACCACGATGAAAACAAACTTCATGTTCAAAAACCACAACTATATACAAACAAATGGTCAAAACATGGACAACCCAGTATCACCAGTTCTAGCCAATATTTTTATGACACAAGTAGAAACACAAGCAATTAACACAGCATTACATCCACCACTATACTGGTACAGATATGTAGATAACACAGTTGTAGGATTCACATTTACAGAACACATACTTAATTTTTTCAATCACATTAACTCTATACATCCCAACATCAACTTCACATGTGAACAAGAAGAAAGCAATCAAATATCATTTCTGAACCTAAAAATTACAAGAACCGATACACAATTTAAAACGGTAATCCACCGAAAAATCACCCATACTGGACTATACATTCCTTGGGACTCAGCACATGAAACAAAACAAAAACTCAACATACTAAGAAACCAAATAAACACAGCCATAAAACTATGCTCACCAGATAAAATTAATGATGAATTAGACAAAATAAAACAATACTTCATCAACATCAATAAGTTTCCTCCACAAACCATAGAAAACATTATACGCACACACCTAGACAAAAAGCAAAATCAACTAACAAAAGTAAATATATCTCATGAATTAAAAAATCACGAAACCATATACTGCTGCATACCATATATTCCTGACATCAGCAGAAAAATAACCAACATTTGGCAAAAACTAGTAACAAAATATGACATTTCAGTTAATACCAAATTTATTCAAAAACCAGGCACAAAACTGAGGTCTATACTATGTAAAAACTACACTGACAAACACCACACCAACATTATTTATAAAATACAATGTGATAACTGCCACGACTTCTATATTGGAGAAACAAGTAGAAAAATGGAAACCAGATTCAAAGAACATGAAAAGTCACCTTCACAAGTTTTCGAACACTGCAAGCCAAATAAACATAACATAACCATAGAAAACACCCAAATACTAAATATAGAAACAAACATAAACAAACCCAAAATTAAAGAAGCCTTACTTATACAACAGCTCAAACCCAAAATAAACCAATATAAAGGAACGCCTTTATACCTATATTAAAAATAATATAATAAATAATAATAATAAAATAAATAATATAAAATTATATATTCAAACATCTAAGGACACCCTCTACATTCGGACACTCAGTTACACAACCCCCTTTCAAACATGTGGTCACCTTCCGGTCAGTTACCTCTTCCTTTCTTTGTGAACCTGACGATGACCAAAAAGGTCAAAACGTTGTTCACTCCTCAATGTAAAAAATTTTCTCAACCCAAACGAGCCATTTTTACATATATAGTAAATAATTTGATTAGTCATTTTCCTATAGTCCTCTAATTTTGATAATTAAATCTTGTACAGTACAATGTGAATTAGGCCTAACTATTGATCATGTCTTTCCTGGGGTACCCAGACAGGAATTAATGGATAACTTGTTTTTTTTTACAGAATAGTATTACTTTCAAAAGACAATCCCATATGAATATAATACAAAACTGTAGTTATAGACAACTCAATGCATATCAAAACAAGTTTACTAACCTGAAGGTACCCCTAGAATGTCGAGATCATTATAACGACCTCCCCTTTGCTGGAAGACTCTGAAGAGGATAAACACTGATACTACTCTGAGGATAAGATTCAAAATACACATTCTACAAATACAGTTAAGGAGATTTCGAAACATATAATAAATAAAAAATACTTTATAGTTTGTCACAATTTAGATGTTACAGCTTATAATTTATGATTTCATCTAGTTGTATAGATAAATTACCATTATTTAAAACCATTTTGCTCCATTCAAATGTTAAGAGCTAATCACTTCAAAGCAGTTTATCATCAATCAAGTTTTAATATTTAGTTTTATCTTAAGAAAAAAGAAGGAATAATAAAAACAGTTGTACCTGATTTGAGCTTCAAACTCCTGAATCCTGATCTACCTGCATGAAGATTTCCCGATCAGACTAACTCTCTCCCCTAAAATTTGTTCATAACTTACAAACATTGGAACTGTTAATTAATAAGTTATAATGCTTCAACTTTGTTATGTAGAATGAAATAAACTGAAAACCTTTAAAAGCAAAGGCAAAGAACAGATCACTTGAGTTTGGATAGTAACAGCCTATTTAGAAGCATTTATAGTGTACACAAATATTTAATTCAAGTCACGGAATCAAATGCACTATTTCTTTGATAACAAAGTGTGTGTGTGTGTGTGTGTGTGTGTGTGTGTGTGTGTGTGTGTGTGTGTATACACACAGTATTATTGGCTTAACGCTAAGCCTCAGGTTGAAGAAAAAACTGAAATTATTTCATTCAGAAGTTTGAGAAGTTGGAAGATCAATGGTCAGGAACTCTAGGAAGCCAGGGTTTGAGTCATGACTAAGTATCTAGTTTACACTTGCCTGAAACCAAAGTTGTTAGAAAAGAAAAAGTTGAAATGTCATGTGGTTTCATGGAAGAGAATTTTATATCCAAACAAAGTTATGTCAATTGATTCTAACTTTCAAGTGGGAACCATGCACCGACATCATACACATATTCAATTTAGCACGTGACTGTGCACTGGGTTTGCAATTAGATCAGAGAGATGTTAAATATAACACACTAGGTTTGAGACATCGTACATACCAAATCCAATTGATTTAATGTTAGTGTGCTAAGTTTCCATTGACATCAAACAGATATCCAATTATGACATCACTACACTAGCTTTATTTTGCACTGACATTGTATATATGACCAAGTTAATAACCTGCATACAATCTCAGCTTAACTTGTGTAAAATGGAACCTGTTTAAAGTACAGTGCAATCATAAAAATTTTATTCATGAAGACAGCATGTGAATTTACAGCTTTGGCAATCTCAGGTAGTTAAACATTACATTTTTGGACAACATGAGACCTAATGGTCCATTTAATAAACTACTAATAAATAATTTATGAAATAATCCTAAATTCAACCCTTACCATTTATGTATTTATCAAGCTTTCTCTTAAACTCACTTAGACTTATTGCCTCCACAACATCCAAAGGCCAACCACCCTGTTAGAAAAATAAAACTGTCTTAGCTGAAGATGACTCCTACTCAACTAATATTTATGCTATGTTTCCTGTTCCTACTATTCTCACTGTTAAATTAGAAAAATGATGATATATCATTATCATTTCCCTTTACAATCTTAAATATCTGAGTTAGATCCCTCCCCCAACTTTTTTTTTTCAACAGAATAATTTGAAAGATTTCAACCACTTCCTGTGTGACAACTCCTCTATCCCAGACATCATTCTAGTAATTATCTCTGAATCCTTTCCAGCAATTCAATGTCTTTTCTAAGGTATGGGACTCAAAATCTAATACAATATTCCAAATAATGATCTAACCCTAGTGACTTATACAATGGAATTATAACCTCTTTAGACTTATATTCAATATTTCTGTAAATACAACCAAAAATTCCATTTGTCCTATCACTAGTAACAACACACTGCTTGGATGGAATTAGAGAGTAATCGAATATTACACCAAAATTACTTTCCTTTACAACACTGTCTCTAAAAATATGAAAACTATAAAACAGTTTAATAGCAAACAGAATCTGTTACTTGTGGTTGTAAAAGATCACAGATAAAAAAAAAAAAAGTAAAAAGGATACCCAGCACTGAATTTGATTCCAAGCAACGTGTAATCTGGTGAGAAAGACAAAATGTAATGCTGTAAACAACAGAACGTTTATAAAACAAACAGAATTTAAAACTTGTTTATTTTTGACAGGTATATAGAGTATGGCATTTATGGTTATTTCACTTCACCAGGTTAACATGAATGGAATGATGTATTGTTTGTTGAAAATTAAGGAAAAAGCCATGCAATGGGCTATCTGTGGTCTGCCCACCATGGGTATCGAAACCCAGTTTCTAGCAGACATACTGCTGTACCTCTGACAACAAACACATTTTATGTTTTACATAACAGTGAAAATTGTTAACAACTGCCTTACACATGACAGAACGTTAATGAAAGGTTTTAAATAAATAAAGAGTTGAAACCTTAAAAGTCATTCTGGTAACATCATATAATGAAACTGTTCTAATATCCATACTGAAAAGTATCTGTAATCCTACTTACAGGTAAGGAATTAATTTGGAATATTAGGTTTCGACATAATACAAATATATGTACAGTAGTTGTGGAAAACAACAACCAAACTGTTGTTTAAACAATAAAATTAATATATTTAGCATTTAAATTATTAAAAATCCAAGTTCGTGATCAGATTTTGTGAAATTGTATAACAAAATATTATTGTTTAACTTTTTTCTTGTACAAATAATATGTAATATGTTTATAGACCTAATGTATATCATTATATACAAACTAGGTAAATTCCCCAAAAAGGAACTTTGTAGAGAAAGACCAATGAACACTAGAAACCACACACCACGAGTAGCACAAAGGCAAAAGCAAGAATATTTTTCATTAATATTTGCAACACGTGTTTCATAACTTATGATAAAAATCATTACTGATGTGTCCATTTTATCCATGGTGATTATAAAAAGATATGGTATTGAGAAGAAGTTAAAATTCTGAAAATAAATTTCAGTTGGGAAGCAGTGAGAAAAAGTTATTTGTTGGCCAAGATTAAAGTATTGGAATACAGAGTAGATATTTGCACTTTAGACTGTAAAAAACAATTTCTGGTTCATAAATACATAATTAAATATAATTTAAAATACTTGGAATTTTCTTAAGATAAAAATAACTAGTGCTTCAATGGAGAAAGCTCATTTAGTCTAGAAATGTTTAAATGAAATAAATGTTAAATCTGAGATATACAGTATTAAAATAAAAGATAAAACAAGATAATTGCTGCTATTATACACATGCAACCTTGATAAAAATACCTAGGTACTTAACTTTACATGTACCTTCAATCTCATAACACCCTCTTCAAGATACTAACACAATGTTAACCACTAAGTACCTATAAAGTTTAGTCAATTCTGTTGAAATAGCAAGGTAAAGAAACAGATCTCAATTATTTATTTTATACAGTAACACTGAATCATACAGAGGGATGCATGTTATATCAAAATGATTTTGAAAATGTTAATCATGTAACAACCATGGCTGATAGAAAAACAAGGATGCAACAGCATGTATCAGAACTACATGTTGACATTATTTTGTAGGTATTCTAATACCACTGAAAACTTATTGCTTTTATGTAGGATATGTTACATCTCTTTCAAGCATAAAGTATTCATAATCTCAGACCCATGGGATGCAAGATTTAGAATTTCCAGGATAGGGTCCATCTAGAAGGATACTTGCAACATACTGTTGCCCTGCTATGGTAAAAAAAAGTGCAGCAACTTGTAACAGCTGAAAATTTAAAAGCTCAAAGGTCAATGACAAAAGCCATCCACATTTCAGGTAAAGATGTTAAACAATCAACAAGACATCTTTCTGGAAACAAAATGGTCAGGTAAAGATGTGAAACAATCAACAAGACATCTTTCTGGACACAAAATGGTCAGGTAAAGATGTGAAACAATCAACAAGACATCTTTCTGGACACAAAATGGTCAGGTAAAGATGTGAAACAATCAACAAGACATCTTTCTGGAAACAAAATGGTCAGGTAAAGATGTGAAACAATCAACAAGACATCTTTCTGGACACAAAATGGTCAGGTAAAGATGTGAAACAATCAACAAGACATCTTTCTGGAAACAAAATGGTCAGGTAAAGATGTGAAACAATCAACAAGACATCTTTCTGGAAACAAAATGGTCAGGTAAAGATGTGAAACAATCAACAAGACATCTTTCTGGACACAAAATGGTCAGGTAAAGATGTGAAACAATCAACAAGACATCTTTCTGGAAACAAAATGGTCAGGTAAAGATGTGAAACAATCAACAAGACATCTTTCTGGACACAAAATGGTCAGGTAAAGATGTGAAACAATCAACAAGACATCTTTCTGGACACAAAATGGTCAGGTAAAGATGTGAAACAATCAACAAGACATCTTTCTGGACACAAAATGGTCAGGTAAAGATGTGAAACAATCAACAAGACATCTTTCTGGACACAAAATGGTCAGGTAAAGATGTGAAACAATCAACAAGACATCTTTCTGGACACAAAATGGTCAGGTAAAGATATGAAACAATCAACAAGACATCTTTCTGGACACAAAATGGTCAGGTAAAGATGTGAAACAATCAACAAGACATCTTTCTGGACACAAAATGGTCAGGTAAAGATGTGAAACAATCAACAAGACATCTTTCTGGACACAAAATGGTCAGGTAAAGATGTGAAACAATCAACAAGACATCTTTCTGGACACAAAATGGCACGAGTTCAATCACATATCATATACTTCAAGCAGCTGGAGCATGAAAGTGGTACTTATGCTATTCCATAACACATTTGTCAAGTCATAAGACACAGCAACTACGGAATGCTGTGCTACTAAACTACAGAAACAGTCAATCTCATGAAGGGATGAATATTGTGACTGAGACACACATGGCAGCCTTCTTGAAACGGGAACCCAGCTCTGAGATTCATCAGGCAGAGCAAGACCATATGTGGCAATATGAACTGTAACCAGGTTACAATGATTCAAAACCATTTTGATACACTATGAACCTCTCTGCTAAGTTCTGAAGAAAGACAGAAATTAACCTCCGTATTTCCATTAAAATAATGTTGTAATCACAAATATACAAATGGATAAACAAAGTTTGTACCTACTATGTGTGTTTTTATAATATAATGAAATGGTGGCGACATCTAGTAGAATAGAAATTGCATCTATCACTAAGGCCTGAAATAGAGGAAGATAACAGATTATAATAAACTTAAAATTCAAATAAGCGAATGGCATGAAAACTATATTTTGGAGAATGACAGAATAGATACAAAAATATTACATAGTTAAAATTTTGTACCTAACAAGAAGGAAAAAGGTTGTAACTTAAAATCAAACACCAAAATACCAGCGTCATTAGTTAGCACAAACTATTTTTGTTTGTTCAATCTAACATACAAAAGAAAGAGGGAAAGTCTTGTTTGTTTCACTAGTTTTTGGATGATTTAGAGTTTCCCAGAAATTAATTTTCAATTTTGTTCATCCGTCGAGGGAAACTGACAATTTCTAGCATCGACGAAGTGTGTGTTTGTAAAACTTAACTGTTCAGATCATAACGTTAGGAATTCTTTATTGGTAAATTAAATACTTTTGACACTATCACATATATGTGTATTTAACATTTAAATCTAGCAATAATTGTTTATTTTACCACAGTATAAAAATAGATTTGAAAGCTAAAGTTTGTAATCTAAAGGTTCTTAACTATATTAAAACCAAGGTAATTGATACAAGAACTTACCATAAAGACTGGTTCATCAGAATCTTTCCATTGAAGACTCCATAACAAACATCCCACAAAAATTAAGTTATAGTATAGGTATGAATAGGGAAGCCAAGGACTTTGAAGAGCCCTTAATGTAAATATAAACAGAATACTCATTACATAAAATATTTTTTCAGATTATCTTAATTCTGTGTCTACATGCAGAATTATCTAATATTTTCCATTAAATTTTAACTCAGTTATATCTGGTTTAATTACTTATTTACATTTACGATTCATGGAAAGAAATGGTTAAACTGCTCTATTCAATCCATTGTGAACTTTTTCCATAGACAACATCATAAGCTATTGTTTAAAAACATTTTACACAACTAGAACAAGAAACTCCTAGTACTTACTAGAACATACCAATAAATATAGTTGAAACAACATTTGCAGAAGATATTCAAGTAAGATTTTGTGCCTGATGTTAAGAATTTTATCAGGAAAACATGTAGATGCTTGTAATGTGAAAGATACAATAGACTTCTTAAGTATCACACTATACTTAACTGAACCATAAAGTCCTCAATGATACAGCAGTACCCTTTACTTTGTTTTTCAGAGCTAACAGGGTATATATTTGTACAATTTCCTTAGTTAATGGTTCATAGCTCCCATTGATGTTAAACATAAACAAGTTTTATATAAAAACAAATACAGTTAAAACTGCATACCTGCAATTCTGTTAATATGCATTTGAAAAGATGTAACATATTTCACACAATGTTTTCACTTTTATCATTACTTAACTAAGCACCCCAACCCAATTTTTTTAAAAGATTTTGTTTCTCTATAATTAAGCACAAAAAGCACACAAAAGGTTATCTGTGGAGGATGATATTTTGATATTTTAATTACCTATCCTCATATTTTACCAAAAAACTCACACAATTGACATATTTTATTTCAGTGATCTAAGTTGTTCCATTTTAATAATTTTTTAGATTTCTCATAATATGTTACACTACAAATTTTTTTTTCCACTTTGTGTATTACTATACAACACGTGTTATATTTTCAGACATTTGTTTAGAGGTTTTGTGCATCAGAAATACCTTTAAATGTCCTTTTTAATACTGTTATTGTTTCACCTGGTGGTCAGTTAATGTACACTACACCAGGTCATACGTAAGCCACTGGTTTTAAATAGCAGAACATAAAAAGCGACTGTCCTTCGCATTAATTTGGTAACCTAATTCCTTCAGCTGTATACAAACGTATGCCAATATAACCCATCATACCTTCCCGTAAGTGGTCATCCTTTCGTGCCATGTCATTCTTCTCCTCAGTGAATCAATTCTGGATACACCACTAGCTTAAAGAGTCAAATGTGCTCTTAAATAATAAGATCCAAAAAATTTTATTTAATGAAACGTTACAAAGTAATTGTATATCATGAAATAAAAACTTAGCTGAATCACAGATACTTATTTTAAAATCAGTGTGTAACATACTCACCACAGTGACAGGGTAAAGTGGATAAAGAAGACACCCAACATACTCGCCACAGTAACAGGGTAAAGTGGATAAAGAAGACACCCAACATACTCACCACAGTGATAGGATAAAGTGGATAAAGAAGACACCCAACATACTCATCACAGAGACAGGATAAAATGGTTAAAGAAGACACCCAACATACTCACCACAGTGACAGGATAAAGTGGATAAAGAAGACACCCAACATACTCACCACAGTGACAGGGTAAAGTGGATAAAGAAGACACCCAACATACTTATCACAGTGACAGGATAAAGTGGTTAAAGAAGACACCCAACATACTCATCACAGTGACAGGATAAAGTGGTTAAAGAAGACACCCAACATACTCACCACAGTGACAGGATAAAGTGGTTAAAGAAGACACCCAACATACTCACCACAGTGACAGGATAAAGTGGATAAAGAAGACACCCAACATACTCATCACAGTGACAGGATAAAGTGGTTAAAGAAGACACCCAACATACTTACCACAGTGACAGGATAAAGTGGATAAAGAAGACACCCAACATACTCACCACAGTGACAGGATAAAGTGGATAAAAAAGACACCCTATTCAGAAAAAGAAAGTACATATTAAATAACATGAATGATTAAAACAATCTTATTTCCTAAACACTTTCAGAAAACTTCAACTGGCTATTTCTAATAAAAAAAATGTTTCATTAAAAAATTAGCACATCCAGTCACTTGTAGTAAACCTTTGTGATAAAAGCAACTAACCATTATCAGATACTGTCCTACTACCTAGCTTGCTTAAGTGGAAACCATCTCTAACATACAGTTCACCTTTATCCTGAAACCTTTCTCACAGGTTCAACATCAGAGTCCATCTGTTGCTCCAAGCATATCCCTAACAATCTTTCATTTCATTCAAACCTTGGAACCAACAAAATAATTAATTTCCACATTTAGCACAATGGAACTCTCCCAAAACAGCACACATCTATTTCTATACCCTCACTTCTAAAGCAGCTCTTCAGAAATTTTACACAGCTCTTTTCAATTTACTTTTTCCAGCAATATTCGCTCCTACATTCACTATAGAAACCAAAAATTCATAGGTTTCAGCAACCACACTGTCAAAAGCACTAAGCGTCCTCTATTTTAGCACCAGACCTGGTGTCAACTTGTGATCTGAGGGTTGAGTTTGAAACCCTAACCATCAAAGATGCTCATTTTATATAGTTACTGACTGGGTGAGCCACCTTGGTGTAAAACTTCTTAGTTTATATAATTACTGGTCTACAAAGGTAAAACACAAAACACAAGCTTCAGCCTCTAGCAAACGAACTCTAGTTCTAGCATTTCTGGGCTTTCCACTAAAACCATTTGAATACATTGTTTGTCACTGTAAGCACTGATTAGCAAAAGGCTCAAATATACTAAAGACTAGTATACCTGAGTGCCAACTGAATTAGCCTCTATAGCCCTAGCATTTTTTACTAATGTACATTCTTGGAAACACAGTAGCTATTACCCTGTGTTTAAGGATGTCATACATTTCTGAAGATTTACAGAGTTTACCAAAACTGTTAATTGGTATATTGTCTATGTTTATTACTATGTAATATACTGAGGTAAGTTAACATCCTGATACAATGTATTTACAATCAACAATTAAACTATTAATTAGTACAACAACAACAAGAACTATTAATCTGAAGTTTTATATATATATATATTTGATTTAATATTTCAAAGTTTAAAGTACTGATTTCAAACTTACCTTCAGTGAAGCATTTGGAATATTCATTTTGCAGATGTCAATTAATACAAGACCGTTTAACAAACAGGACTAGAAGTCCAATAAAACATCCAAATGTAACTTAAAGACTTCAATGAGGCACAAATGCTAAAGAAAAAAATTTAAAATAGGATTTTGGAACACTGTATAAATAATTGTAGTTATAGTGATTATTTACTAGAACTAATATTACTTGTATTAGTAGAAGGCCTACTTGTAAATTATAATACCAGTATTATACTATCAACCTAGCACTAATGTAATAACATCTCAGATCAGTTAGCTCCACACACAGTTAACTGAATTGCTTAAAGAATCATTTTAAACTTACCAATTTCCACATTCACTGGCTATACATGAATATACCCTCTCAAACCATTCACAAATTACATAACGTAATAGTAAACATTTTTATATTAATTATATATAATTAAAAACAAAATATTTATTTCCTCACTTCTTACTACAAGTATACTTAGAATCACTTGATACGGTTTATGGTTTAAGTTTTTAATTTAAAATTACAAAAGCTATCTGTATTGTCTTTAAGTATCAGTACTGCTAACGGACAGTATTCGTAGAACATATAAAATAGTTAATAGTGCAAAAATCACAATCTCTTAACTTTTTTAAGTTCTACTTCTAACATTGACACTGAATAAACTGGGCACAAGACGTGATTTTACCTTATTCAGTATGGTCTACCAAAGTAACAACCAATTTTAAACCCAAGTGCAAGTTACAACAGTACAATTCAAACTTAAAAAAGACAACAATATACTCTTTCACTGTTTCAAGTGCTTGCCTTTATCGATACAGCAGTTACTTCGAAAGTTTAACTGAGTGAGAAATTGAAAGATTCAGTTGAACTAGATATTTTATATTTTCATGTTTAAAGTTCAGAAAAAAGAAGAGTTAATTTAATACTTTACTTACAGACTACACTTTCAACTCACACTGTCTACTTACTGTTTATAGCTAATAGAGGGCGTTAAGAAAATAAACCCAAAACCATAAAGCTCTATTAATAATTACCGTTTAGAGCTCTAAGTTTGATGAAAACGTGAAATGTTATATTTAAGACAAATAATGAACAGTTAAAGGGATACGATTGAGGTGTTAAAAACTTTAAAGGGAATTGATAGTGTAAGTGCATCGTCTTTTATCATACTTAACAATGAGCATAGTAAGTTTAGGGAAACAAGTATTTTATTTTTTTAGCATGGATGTTGACGTTTGGAATGAGTTAAAATAATGTCTGTGGACAACAAAGAATCTATTAGTCCATCTCAGCTCTACACCAAACAATAAAACAATTATTAAAGCCACCCTTTATGATTCGTATATATACCAAGCTTTCTTTCAATCTCGCGCAAATTTACTGCTCCCACAACATCTGAAGGTCCCCCTCGGTGGGATGAGCAGATAGTCCTTTGTGGCTTTGCTATAAGAAAACACACACACTCTGAAGGCCAATCTCAGTATATCAGTGGTCCCCAAAATGTGCACCGCGGCAAATTCACAGGGCCACCGCGGGATATTTCAAATTTTCGAGGGAAACCCAGCGATATTGGCATCTATCGGACACTGCGCGTACTACTAGCTTAAGGTAAGTTCACAGTTTTAACAATAGATTGCGCTACATTCTTTTCGATGACGTCCTCGAATGTTTGATATAACATTTTGTTTTCTTGCACTTTCGGCTACGCCAGTAACGTCTCGAACTTTTCGGCCCGACATGGCCAAGTGTGTTAAGGTGTTCGACTCGTAATCCGAGGGTCGCGGGTTCGAATCCCGGGTGCACCAAACATGCTCACGCTTTCAGCCGTGGGGGCGTTATAACGTGTCGGTCAATCCCACTATTCGTTGGTAAAAGAATAGCCCAAGAGTTGGCGGTGGGTGGTGATGACTAGCTGCCTTCCCTCTAGTCTTACACTTCTAAATTAGGAATGGCTAGCGCAGATAGTCCTCGAGTAGCTTTGTGCGAAATTCAAAACAAACCAAACAAACAATCTCGAACTTTTTCGTTTCTTAGATTTTATATATTGTCGACTCTACGGGTTCGTCAGTAATTGAAATAAATGAAGGGTGTGTAATCAAGTATCCGCGAGATTTACCGAAGTTCAGAGAATTATTTTGTTGATTTTTAGTTCTTGTGCATAAAAATGGAAAGATTATTGAACATTAATAAGAAGTGTGGGAATGAAGAAAAGGAAGGTGAAACACAGACTAGTGGCAAAGTTGTGGAGAAACGAAAATATCGGAAATATTACAATAGTTATCTAGATTTTGGTTTTACTACAGTGGATGCCAATCATGAAGAGTGTCTGCAGTGTGTATCATGTCTTAAAGTTTTGGTTCCAAAGTCTATGCTTCCAAGTAAACTAAAACACCACTTAGAGACCAATCATTTTAACATGGCTAGTAAATCCCGTGATTATTTTACCAGAAAGTTAAACAAATTGAAAGAACAAAGAGGTACATTTTTGAAACAAGCATCAATACCAAGCAATGCTTTGCTAGCATCCTACAAGAGTCGCAAAATGTAAAAAGCCTCACAACGTCACAGAAGAAATGATTTTACCGAAAGCAGTGGATATGGTAAATATTATGGTTGGTGAGTCTGCGTAAAGATTGCTTTCAAAGGTGTCTTTATCTAAAAATGCTATCAGTCATAGAATCCAACACATGGCTGAAAACCTCAACGATCAGCTAATTGAACAAAATGAAAGGGAAGGAATTCGGGTTACAGCTAGATGAGGCGACAGATAGTAACAAGGATGCTCATTTGACTTGCAACACATGGTTCGTGGATGGTGACTGTGAAAGAACTTCTCTCTTGTAAAATTACCACTGCAGGTACAAAGGCTCAAGACTTGTTTGAGACACTTTTATGTGTGAAAACAGCTTCGACTGGACTAGGTGCATTGGCGTCTGCACTAACGGTGGTCATGCTATGTCCGGCTGTTATGGAGGATTGTAGACACTCATGCGAAGCAAAGTTCTTGATGCACTGTGAATCCACTGTATAATCCACAGGGAAGTTCTTGTGTCAAAGCATCTGAGTCCTCCATTGAACATAGCCTTGGAAAGTGTGTTGAAAGTGGTGAACTTTATAAAAACTCGGCCACAGGAGGCGAGGTTTTTAAAAAACTGTGTAAGGATATGGGATCTGAGCACCTATCTTTATTGTATTACTATAGTTCGCGATGGCTCTCTCGTGGGATTGTATTGCCCTGTGTGTTCGAACTACGACAGGAACTCTACTCTTATCTCGAAGAAAAAGAAAATGAATATGCTAAAACTTCTTGGATACTGATTTTTTGCCAAAATTATCATACCTGTGCGATCTCTTTGAAAAACTGAATGCGTTGAATCTATCTCTGTAGGTAAGCAACGCGCACATTCTGAAACTCGCAGATAAGGTTTCAACTTTCAGAAGAAAAATTACTACTATGGAGAAGAAAAAATGAATGAAGATGGTAGCAAAGACTGTTTCCCCCTGTTGCAGCAATTTGTTACATCCAATGAAGTTGATTTGACCCACGAATTAAAATCTGTTTTTGAGGAGCACCTAACACAGCTCAGTGACTGGTTTGAAAACTACTTTCCAGATTATAAGGAGAAGTTTGCCTGGATCCAAGATCCATTTAAAGTCTATGGCTCCATCTGAATTTACCTCTGCAGAAGAAGAAACTCTTATTGAGCTGTTTTGTGACAAGACTTTAAAAACAAAATTTGGCAGCATGGAATTAACTGAGTTTTGTATATCAGTAAAAGATGAATATTCGCTACAAAGTGGTAAAGCTCAGCGAATCCTAATTCAATTTGTGATGTCATAGCTCTGCTTGAAGCTGGGTTTTCGGCGGTTGCTGAGATAAAAAGCAAGTACCGCGCAAAAATCAAAGTGGAACAAGAAATGAGGGTCCAATCTGATTCCAAGATTTGAGATGCTGTGCAGTGACTCACACATCCCATTGTTAATTGTTATTATTTAAATATGAAATACAAATACTGTTTTTACTTTCCGTTTACGTGTATTATTCTTTTCAAACGGCTACTAAGTTGTTAGGACATAAATACTAAAGTTGCTTAGACTTAACTACTTAATAAAAAAGAACTATTACGGTTTTTTCTTTTTTGCTTAGGGGTGCTGTGAAAAAATTGCTGAGACACTAAGCTCGCCGTGAACAGAAAAAGTTTGGGATACACTGCTCTGCATGAAAAATGAGTGTTTTAGTTGAAGACGGGTTCTACCTTGTTTAAATCTATATTTGTGCCCCTAGTTCTACAATTTTGATGTATCTATATTACTAATTCCTTTTACAATGTTAAACATTTCAATTAAATCCCCTCATACTCTTTTGTTTTCAAGAGAAAATATGTGGATCTTTCCTCACATGACAACCCCTTTATCCCAGGCACCATTTCAGTAACTCTCCTGTAAACCCTTTCCAACAATTCAATGTCTTTCCAAAGGTAAAAAAGAGCCCAATACTAAATACAATACTCCAAATATAGCCTAATCAGTGACCTATACAATGAAAATAAATCAAGTGTTCTATTCCCCTCGGTGGACTCAGCAGATAGCTCAATGTGGCTTTGCTATAAGAACACACAAACACACACACACACAATGAAAATAACCTGTTTAAACTTGTATTTAACATTTCTTTAGATACAATTTAAAATCTTATTTGCCTTACTACTAGCAATAACACGCTACTCGGATGGCTTAAGACTGATCGCCCATCACACCAAGAGCTTTTTTCCATGACACCGTTATTACCATCCGAATTATATTTATAATTCCCATTATGATAACCCATATGCATTATCTTACACGTATCATAATTAAAATCAATCTGCCATTTTTTGCTCAAATCATTAAGTCCATTTGTAAAGCATCCTCTCCATAGCCAGCAACAATCCAAGACCTTGATATCAGCAGCAGCTTTAAGTGACTTATTGACCTTCCTTCATCTATGTCATTAACGTAAAACAAAAAGAGCAAAGGTCATAAGACTGAGTCCTGAGGTACACCACTTGTAACATCAATCCAGTTTGACTGAACTCTATTTTTAACAACCCTCTACTTTCTTCCATCAAGTCACTCCTCCAGTTAGTTAACTTATCCTGCACACCCACATAAATAAGTTTCTTACAAGCCTTTTATGCGGCTCTGTTAAATACTTTCTGAATATCCAACTACAACACATCTACAACCCTACCTTCATCTACATATACAGTAGCATTTTCAAAGCATGACTTCGAATAATGTGGAAGCAACGAGTTTATGGGAGTTTACAAGAAAGCTTGATAAGTATATGAATGATGACACCTGGCTTTAGTTTTTTTAACTTAATTATTAATAATTTTAGTTTAGAAGATAGAACAGCAGAGATGGACAAATTTGTTTCCTGCTATTCTGGTTGTAGTAAAGTCGAGAATACGGTTTTATAGACAACTGATTTAATAAGGTGGTTGTTATTAAGCGCGCGCACAAATATATGCACCTGCACCAAAATACGCATGTGGGTGTCGCGGATTTAGGGAAATGTAGCTACACCCCCTTTTTGTATTGTTTGAAAACAAATTTATGTCACTTTTGACGTATTATTAAATATATGTACGATTTTTTCAAACAATACAAAAAAGTGGGTTAGCCACCCTTACCACACCTTCCTAAATCCACCAAAGTACAATTGTCAACCGACACACAGCTGTCCGATAGATGCCAACACACTCATAGTACGTTTATTGTATGCAATTATTTAAGTCCATGCTGAGAATAGCCTTTTACAGCCACATACTTAATAAGCACTCGAGCGATTCGACACTAAACTTCCCTCATAACAGTAAAACATTTTAAAAATACGTTTATAAAGATTGCAATCTTTACATTTTAAACTATAAATAGGATTTCTACAACGCACACTAATTTATATCTACTCTTAAATTATCCACTATACATGCTATATAGCATTTAGGTCATTCTAACAACAAGCTAGGTTTGAGAAATATAAAAGTGCTTAATATTCGTTGCTTTTGTATAATTAAACAACCGCATTTGTCTAAATAAATAACGTGATTTGGCAAAATTTGTGAAGTAAATAAAAAATACATGGAGAGTTTTATTCACCCCCCTGTTACTTGTTCGCAGTAGAATTTCTACGCAGGTTTCTAAATAAATCTATTCTGAGCCTTCGTATAAAGTATGGAAATAGTTTGAGAAATTTATCAGGCGTTTAGAAACGTGAACATTTATTGAATGTATAGCTGACTGCTGTAGTATAAGTTGGTTTTATTATTGTATTAATCACTACTTACCGTTTTCTATATCTAAGGCTTCTGAAAACTGGTATCGTTTAAGAATCCCCTAGACTTCTACTAATGTTTTAGTATCACCCTTTATATACTATCTTCGAAAAACCACGAGGATCATTTTTATCAACGAGATTACAAGGTAGCACATGCGCTATAAGACTAGTTTAATAGGTGTGTAACGGATGGTTTTCCAACTATTTAGCCGGGATGCTACTTTTATCAAACTTCTTGGCTGGTTTAGAAATCTTATAAGAAGAGAAATTCATTCGCCCTTTCTGATGAATTTCTTATTCAAATTGTTTTTATTCCGTTTATCTACAATTAAAGTAAGCTTCTCAGTTACATTTGTTACCTCGATTATCCCCTAAATCTACCATTCATGTTTTGTCGAAAATCTATTTACAGCAACACTATTCTTACGTAAAAGACCTCCACTGTCTCAGAACTGTACAAAATTAGTTTCTGAAAGTACACTTTTCCTCAACAAAACTATTAAGTGTTCTCGAAATATTAACATCCTTCATTTAGAATTGTCTTCAGGTTGTTTTTGTTAAGCGAACATTTTCCGTATTCTATATTTTGCAATTTACGGTTAAATTGTTTTTTATCCCCCCCCCCCAAAAAAGAAAATTTATAGTTGGTATTTCTGAGAGGCATGTTTTTCTTTTATTATTGTGAGTATAGACATCGTAGTGAACCGAATATACAACTTGAGCGATTAAATGTTTTACTATTGTCTCCATAGATACTTAAAACGAAAATTTTCGACGATTAGTTATTTTAGTCCATAATACATGAAGATTGATATTGTTTGCAAATTTCTAACAAAAGGTCATTCAGTTTCAAGTTGTAAAGTAAAATATTTAGAGTTGTAGAGATTGAGCCACGGATTTCTTTGATATAAGCTCAGTTTTATAACCCACTTATCGACGACTTCAGAGTTCTGATAAAACTGTCCATCGTTTGTCAATACCGACGTTACTACAAGGCTTCTTTGGTTATTATGTTGTACAATCACAACAAGCGATTTTCTCCTTTAAATTTGATAAGGAAGGATTTAATGATTCAAGATGTTTGCAACGTTTGTCACCGTGCTAACTTTAAAATAGTAACTGCTTGAATGGGTAGAAGAAAGCCTCTAAGTCTAACATTTATCTTTAGGTTTTACTGTCGGAAAGTTTGTGTTGAAAGTCTTGAAAACAATAACTATGTATTCAAAGGTAGTGGAAAATAATCCTAGTGTTCTGGTGACATTTGAATGGAGAAACTAGTGTATAATCTGTAGTTTGAATGGAGAAACTAGTGTATAATCTGTAGTTTGAATGGAGAAACTAGTGTATAATCTGTAGTTTGAATGGAGAAACTAGTGTATAATCTGTAGTTTGAATGGAGAAACTAGTGTATAATCTGTAGTAATATTTGCTAAGTGGAAAAGCTTGTTAGTTGTTATTAAAAGTTACATAAATTGGGCTATTTGTGCTAGGCCTACCACGTATATTGAAAGCAGATTTTTAGCTTCGAGTCTGGACACTGCTGACCAACTAGAGTTAGACTTGTTAGAATCAAAGTGTTGACCATCACATTAGATTATTTGACTTTGTATTTAGGGAGAGCTACTAAAACCTTTCGATGGAGGCTTGGACCTCGACCCTAGTGGGTGCACTTGTGACCCACGTTCCCCCTCTTTGCTCCAACAAATAAAATCTTACTATACACCCAAGTTTAATTTGCTATTACACTTCTAAAGAACTTAAGATTACTTAGGTGTTTGTATGTTATATGCATACATATGGATGAATTGAGAGTCAAGTTGACATTCCTATTTAATCTTCAGTTTTCACCTCATGTTTCCACTTAAATGGAGTAACTTGCACTAGCTTCGAAACATCCGTTTTGTGATGGTACTGCTATACAAGAATGAAATTATAGCAAAGTAAAGCATGTCTTAAGTTAAAATTTAAGGTGAGTTCTTAAAACAACTAAGAATTTAGTTCTACAGCTTCATTGCAGTTCTTAAAATAGTTGAGATTCAAACGTCATTATCCACGAGAGAAGTTATTCACAAGAAAGAGTTCAATACATACCAGTAAGTTTATTTGGCACATGTATGTTACAAAATATACCGAGAATTGACATTCACATACGGATTTCTAAATAAAACAAGTTAACATACGTTATATAATCTATTGCGAACAAAGTTCTTAGTCGCCCACTTTGCGAATAGTGGCTTTAATACCATAAATATCCGCGTTGGAATTCGGTTGTTCGCCATCATAGGTGCTCTCGAAACCAGTTTTGATGCGTTAGTTTAATTACGAATGGGTGTAGAGAAATCGGTTTCTCCCTATTTATGTAGGAAATAGGAAAGTGGTGAGGTTATATCGAGAGAAAGAAAAACATTTAGTTCATACAGAAAGCAAAAAGTTTCAATTAATTATATTAATTTATTCACCATCTGGTTCCTAAACAAAATATTCATAACCGATTTATCCACACACGTCATTCAACGATCTGAGTTTCATTACTAGGAACTACAATTCTATGTGTTAATACAGCCACAAGCAAGTTCCTATCACCATCTTACCGACAGAATGACAGAAGACTTCGCGCCGACTCAAAAACTTGCTTTATGAAAGCACAACTCGAAAGCAATGCTAGTTGTGTTTCGTGTTATAAGACTAAAAACATTAACTAACTATTTAGTAAAATAAACTTTAAAGAAATTTGATTTTAAATATAGCATAATTACAGATATTAAAACCATGAGTTACCACAACCGACGCAGTTGTAAATACCATTAATTTAAACTTCATGCATTAAGCAAATCGTTTAAGAAAATCTAATACTTAATACTTATATGGAATTAACAAGTACAAAGAGCTAACAACTTCATTTTCTTGAGATTAATGTTTAGATTCGATGTTGATATTTGAATACTTAAAAAGGTAAAACTAATAATTTAAACATTCGTAAATTAAACTTTCTACTTAATACCAGCGCCCCTAACGACGAGTAAGTGCTAAATGTGAGAGATTGGGAAGATAAGCCGTTACAGAGAAACCGTTTCGGGTTCTTTACAGATGCCAGTCGGATTCTTGGGATGTTTACCCTTTTTCTTATCGAGAGTAGCTTGATCAAAATGGCATACTAGCCCTTCTTTACAGGTACACGTTTCTTCACACCTTTGACCTAGGCCTAACTTAACTTTCTGACACTTTGGTACTTTTCCCTTCTTACTCTGGCAACAGAATCCTAGGAAACACAAACGAAGTAGCACATTAATGTTTCAAAGTAATTAAAATTATACAGTTTATATTAACTTGTTAAAGTTAACTAATTCTCGCTTTAATAGTTAGTGGCTTTTCTGACGTACTTTCCTTCTGTGATAGGAAGGGGAAGCCTTTCTAGTCGTGCTTAATATGCGAGCAAGTTTCTGACCGAGAGAAGAACAGTGCCATAAGTTAAATATGGCAATACTAATTACCTGGATGACAGTCACTGGTCGATGTACAATGTTTTACAGGTGTCTCTTCTGGCGATTCGTTCTTTTTGGTGTCGATTGAAGATTCCACTTTGTTGGTGTCGGTTTGTTCCACTTTCACTGGAACCTTCAGAGATTCAGTTTCATCTTCTGGAGATACCGGTTTTGTTAAAGATAATTTGTCTCCTTGTTCCTTCTCGTACTTGGAAAGTTTTACCTTTGCCTATAGAAAACAGTTAAAGATGTGTTAAGTTTGTTACAAGTTCCCCTCTAAACCAACATTAGGTATTTAACCGTTAGGAGCGCGCGCGTCAATATTAATTGAATTAGTATACAGTAAAGTTCCTGTTCAAATCTGTTCGTTTTTTGGCAAAGCTGCCTTTAAAAGCTTTAAGAGTTAGATTTTTGTTGCTAGATAAAGAGACTGTTTGCAAATTAACATTCACCCAAGCATAAAAAGTTAGATGGTGCTCTAACAGTGCTTAGATTTGATATAAAAATATTTAAAAAACTTAATTTGACAGAAGTTCCCAGCAAGTTGTGAATTTAAGCAGACGTTTTCAAATCTTATTTACATTAACTGATGTGCAAAAAATTAAAAAACTTGGGTTCGTTAAGATTAAGTTTATTATACCCAATAAACGATTCAGTATAGTAAATCCTCGAATACGCATAGAATAGAACTGAAGTAAGGGAAAATTTTTTCTCTTAAGTACATTCATATTAAAGTATATGAATGTTAATAAGGGCAACAAGAAAAGTCTACTAACCTCTGTTGAGGAGGTTTTTATTTTCTTGGTCAATTTAACTGAAAAAGAAAGAGTGCATCAGTACAACTTGGAGTCCCGGGAAAACAAATTAAATATGTTTAACATTTCACCATTTTAATTCATACGTCAGTGTTATTGTTTAGCTGGGTTCTTAAGACAGATACTATTTTTGAGTGCAAGTTTAAATTGTTCAAATGTCGAGATTCGATCAGATGAAGCACCTGAAAGTAACCATTGTTTAGATAACCACTAAAATTTATAAAACTATTAGTAACGGATTAACTTCACATTTGATAGGAGGTTTATTAGGCATCGCAGAAAACTAATTCCCATACGGTTTACACTTTACAGCTAAGTGTTTTATAAAGCAGGTAAAAAAAATAAAAAAAACTGGATACACCTGGCACATATGTTCTGTACTAAAGTCTTCTGGGAACAGAAATGTTTAATACACAGTTGAGAACTTTTATATATTGACTAGGTAGTTTGTTCCTCTTTATCAAAATGCAACAGTAATGCAAAATTCGGTAATGCAACAACTGCATAGCTTAGTTTCTACCTTTCTAGGTTCTAATAGTTTAGAACTTGTTACTTTCAAATGCAAGTCATCCAAGCTTCTGTCATTTAGTCATTAGACTAATTGCCCGCCATTCTGTTAAGGTTGAACAATGTACAGTAAACAATACACTTCTACAGTCAGCACATGACGAGTATACAATAAGTTCTGGAAGCTTATACAGTGCCAGAGATTAGACTGAAGTCAGCTGTAAGTTAAGACGTATCGCAGCAGTTTAAGAGTAAATATTAATGAAAGCCAGAGTTACGAGAACATATCTATTACTTAGAGAAAATATTAGAGTGGTAATCACCAAGTTTTTTTTTTGGACAATTTAAGTTGTTTCATATACTGACAATAGATGTCGCTATTAAATATGCGCAGATTTTTCACTCAATTCATACAGAAGCTTTTACGCTTCCCAATAATTTAGGCTCGCTTTCCTAACCGAAATATTTCCCGCTTTTGTAATTTTAGTATTAATATATTTACTACCAAAAGGTTTGTCCGATGTGGCTTTTGTTTTCACACTGTTGTTTCGTACTGAAGGCGGTGTACAAGATGTAGTTTAAGTTTCGTAGAATGAGATAATTTATCCGAGTGTCTGTCGGGGTCCACGACTACTGGAGAGGGATTCTAGTAAGAGTTACATATTTGTTGTATAAAAAAAAATATATATACATACACACAATCATAACAGTTAATGCAACTAACTGAATTATAGAAAATATGGAGTTTCATTTGGTTAAATTGAAGGCAGTTAAATAGGATACAGTAGTAATTCAAGCGGTAATGCGAGATAAAACAAATCCAATTAAAGGGCGAAATATTCCCTCATGTTTAAAACAGTTACTGTTAAATGTTTGGATAATACAATTTAATTATGGTGCAATACGTGCATTATACTCGACATTAGATACTGTAGACTTAATTCTAGGATAGTATTAAACGAACGTTACGAGATTAGGAAACTAATAAAACGAGAAATACCACATGTTCGATGCAAGTTTGATGACTTGGGAACAGATTACGAATTACTTTGCAGAAAACGGAAGTAAAAGCTGTGGATATAGAACAGCGCAGATATGTTAAAGAAAGCACGAGACTTAATGGAAGTCTTTGTTTCAAGACATCATTAATCTTGAACAGATATTTTATCAAAATTACTAAACTTCGAATGATTCTTCACCCGCTTTAGCCATTATAGAAATTGAAGCGTACAAGATTACTTAGGAAAAAAAACAAAAAAAACAAACTTGGTTTAATATAAAAGTATTGAAAGTGAATAGAAACAGTATGTTCCTACTCTAGTACCCAGTAGGATTTTAAAAACATTTAATAAGATACTTCTATGAAGTTATCAGTAATGCTCAAATCGAAAAAAGAAAGCTTGGAGCTCACTGTACAAAAAAGATGGAAAAATTATATTCAAACAGATACTTATTTGAAAACGTTTACAGACAGATGTAGCTTATATAAGGCGGTTACCGATTAAAGTCTTCCTCCATTTGGAATGACGTACCTTTCACATCCGTGCTTTCATTGTTCTCTGGAGTTCCGCTTTCTTTACATTTCCCATACTGCACCTGAAAAGATTTACAGGAATCATTTTTCCTGCGAGTGTTGTGGACGTCCAATATCTGATACTCACTTAAGGTTGAGTGAGTAACTTCCTTTAAAGACCTATACATTTTACCTGAAAGTAACCACGCTAAAAGCGAGATTTTCTGCCACATAATTAGAAAAGATAGTGGAAAATAGGGTCATGCTGTTGAAGATATAGCTATATGTAAATGTTAGAGCACGTGTTTCTAATATTAGATCACTGCATGGAATGTGATCTACACAATTAGAACAAGTCCCGAAAAGTCATTACTATTTTTCACAAGTTAAAAGAAATTAACCGATAAATCGTATAGTAAAACCAGTGTAAAAATGTCTTCGTATACTTAACGTGTGATGCAAGGCAGTTGAAGTAACGCTAGAGGGAGCTGGGGAAGGATAGAGAGACGCGCTTTTTATTCCCAGTTGCAAGCGTAGTTTTATGAAGATACGAGGAACAGGGAGCCGAATCCTGAGAGATTAAGGAACAATAGCAATAAGAGGTATTGTAAGATATTTCAGCTGAAATGGACCTTTCCTCATAAGGAAAGCACCAGATCAATACGGTTGGATCGTGTGTAGAAACGTTACAGCGGATCTAATCTCAAAATAACTCACTAACGACGAGGGTAGTCGACACTAAATAATTAGAGGGAAGAGAGGGTGTAACTAATGAACCCATTATGTGCTTATTAGAAGCACAAGGGGATGTACAGAGAGGTCACTTTCTTCAGGGTTCTTTTCTGTCCGAATTAAGTGAATAAGATAATAGTTGATTGGGTTGCGAATACGGAATGAGTTGGGAAGTGCGTGTTTAATAGCGATAAGGATATCTAGAACATTTCTAAGAGTTACGTTGTGAGAAACTACATAAACTCAGGTTAAAGTTAATAGAAGTTTAATAAGTTTGGTAATATCCAAGTGTCGATAAAATAGTCCCGCAATCACGGGTGATAAGACTTAAATACTGTAGTAATTCAGGAGTCAGTTAAGAACTGACTTAAAATCCCTTTATCAACGTAAGGAACAGAAGATAATAACGTTTATCATACAATGTAAGATACAGCAAAAATAAAGCCTTTTAACAATAGCAAGTCTTACAAGTACATACTTTAAGATAACGTATACAAGTTTAATAATTGATGAACACGTTTGAAAGTAGTTTAGTGACGAAAGTTTATAGAAGTAAATATCACAAGTAACGAAATAGTTACTTACGAGCAGTAGCTTTCGAATCTTACACATAGGTTAATTATTTTAATGTAAAAGAAGGTAAACCGGCACACGTAGATAACCCTATGAAAGGGAGACTTTGAATTTCGCACAAAGCTACTCGAGGGCTATCTGTGCTAGCCGTCCCTAATTTAGCAGTGCAAGACTAGAAGGAAGGCAGCTAGTCATCACCACCCACCGTCAACTCTTGGGTTACTCTTTTACCAACGATTAGTGGGATTGACCGGAACATAATAACGTCCCCACGGTTGAAAGAGCGAGCATGTTTGGTGCTATGGGGGGATGTGAACCCGCGACTCTCAGATTACGAGTCGCACGCCTTAAGACGCTTGGCCATGCCGGGCCGGAAGGGAGACATCTTATGATTAAGATCACTACGTCGGTGGATCACAGGCTATCCCGACGTTACGCGTTGGTGCTCTTTACAAGGAAAAGATGGTTCGCGAGGCGAGTGTGTGGTCAAGTCAAGAAGATGAGCGATTTGCTCGCGAATTTTTCAATCAGAAGAACCACTTATGCACTGTTCTACGTTCACTTAGGTTACACATTAAGTATTAGATGTACACTGGACGATTTTGAATAGTTAACCCAAGTTTCCAGAAAAATACAATTTCAGTTTAAATGTACTAACAGTTTTGCACCCTATGCAATCAATAACAAATAATATTTCTTTGCGAACCAATATTATGTTGTCACTTACCTTTTCCTGGTGTCCAGCTTCGTGCCGAAGAATTCTTCGTTTCGTATCCAATGGAAGTTTTCCTTCTTCGAGGTTTAGCCTGTATATAAGAAGATAAAAGAACTATCTGTATTAACGTAACGGAAGTGCTAGAACTAAGGACACACACAGCTAAACAAAGTCGGGTCTGCGAGGTTACTGGTTTGTCATAAAACAAGTTTCGCAAATAGCAAAATTATCCATGCCTTACCATAATCGGATTTCTTCCCTTACAGGTAATTCTATAAAGACTATGCATTTGTATCATTCAGATAATAAAATTGTAGCCGAAAGTCAAGACTTCTGGTTCGAGTTACCCATTTATGATATTACATTAGTTTTTCTGAGGGGGAGAAGGTCAAGTGCTAAGAAGAGAAATTTGCCGTTTCGAACCATGTTAAAAGCTAAGCCTTTCACGATCTACTACTCATGTAGATGCAAATTCAATTATTGTGACCAGATAGTCATTTCTCTACCATGAGCTTTGTTTTTTGTTTTTGGGCAACTTTCGATTGGTAGAAAATTATATAGAACGTCTTATTTTATTCCATATATATGGATGCCTTTCGGTTACCCACTTCAATATAGTATTTTTGAACTAAACTTGCACTTGAAGATATCACTTCTTTCCATAAGAAAAGAGCTGGCGAAATATTTACCTAATATTTAAGTCTATTCCAATATTAAAGTTACGTTTGAGTTGCGGTTTGGCGGGTGTTTATTTCTCTAAATAAAATTCAAAAAGAAATTCAAATTAGTCAAGCTCGTTTTATAGGAGTAACTGAACATTATGTACTTCCAATTCCCTGAAGCAGCAAGATCTTAAGCGAAAGACCTCGTTCCTACGTTTCATTAATGTTCCTCCCATTTAGAAGTAAAATACATCTCTTCACTTTTATGAGCACGTTTCGGTTGCCATAGCAACTGGTTCTAGACTCCATAGGCCATATTCTAGAGTTACCGTAAATGAGGCCCGCCAGCAGTAATAACGTGGATGTTTGTTTTAACATCAGGACAGTAGGTAGGCCAGTTTTATAGAATTATAAAAAGGTAAAATGACCAAGGAAAGTTTGTAACGAGGCCTATCATTCTAGCAATGACGGTGTATGTATAACGGGTGCTTAAGAAAAGTTACAGTAGGAGGTTTCAAACATGGTAAGAAAGACGAATAAGATGGAGGTGAACGAAACTTTAGAAGAATGATGTGATAATCATGTGCATCTTGAATTCTACCATCTTTAGAACAATGTTGCACAGAATAGTGGTTTTTGAAACATACAAATCGTCCAGAGAAGAAATCCATTTCCAAATAAACTACTTGTCACTTGCAGCAGATGTTGGCATTCTAGCACTACAGCCACGCCCTCTTCCGGACGTTGTCAACAAGTTATCTTAAAGTTTGACCTATCTACTTCCATCCACTCCGCCAACTCTTGGGCTACTTTTAACAAATTGAGAGATTGACTGGAACATTACAACTCCTCCACAGTTAAATGTACGAGAAAGTTACTGGACGAGGGATGGGAACCCGTGACCCTAAGATTGGGGTTGGGGGGTCGAGCGCCTTAACCACTAACTTAGAACAAAAAGTGGGGGCGAAGTAACAAGTTTACTATAGCTTTAATCCATGTTGCTTTCATAATTGTCCAAGTTCTGAAAATTTAGGATTTGCATTTGCTTAAAAGATCCTGGGTAGTCCATTCTTTACATTAACTTTAGTCTTTCTGCTCTATCCTTAACTGTAGGGGGTTATAATCCCCACCGCCCCTTATTTGCTGTTCCTTTTAGTCTCCAAACGCATGCCTGTGTAAGGATTTCAGTCTCTCCAAACTCATTCCTGTGCAAGGAATATTAAATCTCTAGAGATTTAATTTCCGGTAGTTTAGAAGTAAACTAGTTGTACGACACCAGTTACCTAGATAAGGTTAATATTTTAGCCTTTTTATTTGTAAGCTTACAACAACCTTTACGATGTCCACCCACAAATTCAAATTTCAGAAGTTTAAGTAGATGACGCTGATAAAATTCCACACCCTTTAATGAAAGGGTTATTAGTGTGGGTGTAAAAATTGAGTTTCGGATTTCTCAAAAGAGACCCCTCGTTAGTTTACATAAGAGGAAAGTTCTGAACTGTATAACCAATCACAGCGCTTACAGCTGGCTGGAAAGTCATTTGTGGAATTTATCAAGCGGAATACTTCTACATAGAACGATCGATGAAGTTAATGGAAAAGCTCAATGAAAACGCACTGTGGCATAACGTTCGCGAGCTTTATGTCAGTATTTGATCGAGATTTATAGAATCGGAGCAATATGAACAGGTCGACACCGTGCAGAGTGAACTTTATGGTTAAAATACTTGCATTCAACGAGATCTACGTCCGTTCATTTAACCTCTGGTGGCCAGTAAGCAAATGAGTAATTGTCCTCTACGTACATTCTTCAGAGTATTCGAAGAATAATCCGAATAAAAACATTCCAATAAAAGATAAATTGATCCAGATTTTCTACCCTGACTTCGTATGAAATAGGTACAAAATTCTCGTTTCAGGAAGAGGATGTAACGACTAGTCTGAAATAATGACTCCTATTAAGAATCTCATGCTTTACTACGTCAGTAGTTGACTAAGCAGTTGAGAGTTCCTTCTTACCCAATTACCATAACAAGATGGTTGTTAACTAGTTTTGTTTTCATCTATTGCGCAGATACTGCGAATTGAGATATAAAATTACATTTCGAATGCTTTTGTTTATTAATGATATTAATCAACTTAGTTATCACTCATGAAATGTACACGCGGCTCTAAAGTGCGGAATTCACGTGTCGCATGCCCAAATTTGGCAGCTAATTCACGATCGGATCACGGAAACTAATATTTCGATTTATAATACGACATTTAACCAGTTCCGTTCAGATTAATAAAACAAATCAGTAAAAGTTGAAAAAGTGAAAAGCCTTCCGAGCTCGAGTTTAACCCAAGATTCCCTTTAAGGTAACTTAAATATATTCCACTGAATATGTTTAATTAGATTCAAAATCAAGATATTTTACACGAGTACAATAGAACGATGTATTTTGTGTATGGATTAGTCCCAGAGATGCCAACACAATGTATCAAGTCGTCCGAAATTCGTTTCCGTATATTTATATTCGGTAGGTCGTCTATTCTTAAAGAGGTAAACAGGATGGGTTCACATGACCAGCGAGCGGTGGTATTAGATATTTAAATATGAAAGCTGAAATCTTGTTTGTTACGAAAGTTTAAAATTTCCATTTTGTCTAGTGTTAATATTTATTGTTTATCTGGACTTAAGTTTGGCGAAGTCCGAAGAGTAAGCGAATTGAAAAATCAAGTGTGGTCCAGCATGGCCACGCGTGTTAAGGCGTGCGACTCGTAATCTTGGGAAGGGGGGGGGGGTCGCGGGTTCTCATCCCCATCGCGCCAAACATGCTCGCCCTTTCAACCATGGGGCGTTATAATGTGACGGTCAATCCCACTATTCGTTGATAAAGAGTAGCCCAAGAGTTAGCGGTGGGTGGTGATGACTAGCTGCCTTCCCTCTAGTCTTACACTACTAAATTAGGGACGGCTAACACAGATAGCCCTCGAGTAGTTTTGTGCGAAATTCGAAAACAAACTAAAAATCAAGCTAAAGTCTGATTTTTTTTTTATTCTATTTGTCCTCTACAGGTTAGAAGGAAGGATAAGAGTAAGTGTCATCGTCACTATATTTATTGGTCACACTTAGAAGAGGACCACAGTAGTGGGCAGTATTTAATTAAGTTTTAGATTATTCTTTACACAGCATGAGGACAAGCCTTAATGGCTCACTAGCTTGTATTTTAGTTGTGGTCAAGTATAGATTTTTGAACAACATTTCCCTACAATGTTTAGGGTTTAAGTTTTACATTTTGATTTTTATCCACTTCAAAGGCCACCCGTTGGAAAGTAAATTACTTGTTTGAATTATACATAAAGCTACAAGAAAGTGATACGTGTTTGCAATTCCTAATGGAGAGGTTGGTAGACTAGAAGAAATCGGTTAATATCGTCCACTCGCTTTTGAAAACCCCTTGCAGCAGTTATTTAGGATAGGAATTTGTAATGTATACAACAGGGGAGGGCCATACTAATACGAGTTAAATAGACGACCTTTATACTCGAGACAAAGCTTTATTTTAACCAAATTTCGCATTTGCGACTTCAGTACGTACAACTAACTTATATGTAGTAATCCTGACGTGAAAAGCGAAATGTTGATTACAGTAAAAGTAATTAATTAGAGTAAAAAGTAGTTAAATATTTTAGGTTGATTTATACCACATGCGTAGCAACGATTCTGTAGAGCAGATGATCAGTGGTTAAAGATTTACTGACGTATTGATACAGCACAACCCTGGTGCGGTCAGAAAACAGCTTTGGACAAGGATAGAACCTAGTCTTTAATGATCTGGCGATAATGATGAAGCTCTACTACAGATAACACGTCTGGTGTCACCAGATTAAAATGGTTTTGAACTGCGTCTAGTAATAGTAGTAAAACCCTGTTAGGGTAATGATGCCGCTTCGTTGTAGTTTCTGCAGTGCGATTCACGTACATCGTGGTTTACTTTGTATAGTAAAAAAGGTTTTTAATAGTCACGTGGTACAAGGTCTAATATCTTGTAACTATTTCTGTACTTTCGTCTTTTGTTGAAAGATGAATTTTGTCTACAAAACTATTTTATATTATGAGTTAAAACATATTCTTTGTTGACCAAAAGAACAATGCTCATTAAAACCAATAGCCCCCTAGTGCTGTCAGGGAATAGGTTGAGATTCCATCCATTGGACGAATGTTCATACATCTGAGTTCCCCAAATATAGGCACTAAAAACATTCGTTGTCAAGGTACTATTGTTTATTTGGTTGCCTTATCTTGTAGGCAAGTTTACTAGAAGTGCATTTTATTAAGTAGAGAAAACTTGGTTACCGATTAGTGTAAAAGTGTTCACATCGTGAAGTGCAAGATAAGTATGAGATAGCTACTTGATGTACAGATTATTACAAACAAGTCAGGTTCCTTATACTGTCGAACTAACAAGGTATAGGAATAAAACTTGGATGTCATTACCATCATAGCGTTTGAAGCATAGTTGGTAAGCGCATGAACTTCGTGACCACGTCGCTACTGTGTAGGATGGCTTCGTGTTTAGTAGACAATTATGCCAGTTGTCAAGCTAATTGGTGGCGCTGTTGTAGCAGCCAAAGTAAACACTAGATCAGCAAGACCAGAGCGGGAATTAGTGTTTGGAGCTCTGTTTACGTATGGGTGTTTTTACATCAAATTAAAAAGGTTTTGTAAAGTTATTTGAAGTAGCTGGATGAGTTCTACGAATCCAAGTAACGACAAGTAAAGACTAGTTTAAAATGTAGTTTGTAAAAAAGACGCAAAGTCACTACGCTACGCAATGTGAAACGCAAGAGGTTTAATGTTCTACGATCCAAGGTCAGTTAATCAAATTTTGCACCTGAGGAACAGTCTACGTCATTGCACTTATAAAATCGAGTGCGTTACATTATTAGTGGGAAGCCTTTCACAACTACCACTCCAAAAAGCTGAACTACTGATTGTTTTAAAGCTAAATGCGAGTTAAGCACATGTAGCCATTTTTATAAGAGGAAATAATCCGCAGAGAAAACTGTCGAGTCAAAAGTTAATTTGTTAACGGGATGCGTTTTCAGAACATTACTGCTTTAAAAAGCAGATTATAGATGGTGTCGCTTCACAGTAAAAGCAGTAATAAAAAGGTAAAACGCGTAAATATGTTGATCGAAGTTAGTTTTTAAACAAGATGATCCCATAAAATAAGACATTGTAAAGTTAAACTATTATAACACATATTTGTAATACAATAAAACGAGTACAAAGCTAACAAAGCTCTATCTACCACTTATCGAAAGTGTTTCTTCTAATGGTAAGAGTTCGTAGAAATATTGCCGGGGTCACAACGTTAAAAAAATCCTTTGAAAGGAAAAGGTTTACAATGTTTTTTCACTTTCATTATTCTAGGTTACGACCCTTAAATGGACAGTTTGACTAGAAAAAGTGGGGGTAAGAAAGGAGGATGTTTATATCTAAATATAAACCCCAAAACAAAGGGTGTCAGTACTCTTGTAATAGGTAGGGCGCGACTACACGTTAATAAATCAATTTATACAATTAAGTTACAATATTAACTAAGCTTAAATTAAAGTGTTATTTATTGTAAAGTGCGTTTAAAATAACGAGTGGACATGCTTCTGATCGAGGTGAAGGTACAAACCAGAGGGTGCACAGTGTTTGTAAAATTTGAGTGTTAAGGAGACGAGTGTTCGTAGGTTTGTCGTTAGAGATGGACCATTTTCCGCAGGACACCTAGAAGTATTCTACACAAGCCTGCCAAGATAATTATATTTGGCAGATTTAGAGCGAAAGTTAAATTGTCCCACCTCTGTTATGGGGGCAGAGGAATTTTACACATGCAAATGCTCTAACCTTAACCCTCTTAGAACTAAGGGAAGTTTAGTCAGTTTAAATACCAGCTTTTACAGATAGATTTTTAGCCGTATGAGGAATCTTGCTGATGAAAGGAAAATTTCCCTCAGTGTCTAGAAGTGACATAAGTACAATGAAGTAAAAATATTAGGCTTAAGAAATATAGCATAATATGAATCTCCGAGCTGAGATGAACTAGGTTTATGGCCGAAGATTGTTAATAAGAACAGTAATACAGTAA